>NC_092168.1:48141425-48293925 GCF_045791955.1 Oncorhynchus clarkii lewisi | reverse complement strand
AGAGAGAGAGAGAGAGAGAGAGAGAGAGAGAGAGAGAGAGAGAGAGAGAGATAGAGAGAGAAAACAAATCCAAATTTGAAAAACTCCCATATCTACTGGGTGAAATTCCACAGTGTGCCATCACAGCAGCAAGATTTGTGACCTGTTGCCACGAGAAAAGGGCAACCAGTGAAGAACACACACCATTGTAAATACAACCCATATTTATGCTTATTTATTTTATCTTGTGTCCTTTAACCATTTGTACATTGTTAAAACACTGTATATATATATATAATATGACATTTGTAATGTCTTTACTGTTTTGAAACCTCTGTATGTGTAATGTTTACTGTTAATTTTGGTTGTTTTTCACTTTATATATTCACTTTGTATGTTGTCTACCTCACTTGCTTTGGCAATGTTAACACATGTTTCCCATGCCAATAAAGCCCTTGAATTGAATTGAATTGAATTGAATTGAATTGAGAGAGAGAGAGAGAGAGAGAGTGAGAGACGGGGGGAGAGAGAGAGAGAGGGAGAGTGAGAAAAGAGAGAAAAGAGAGAAAAGAGAGAAAAGAGAAAGAGAGAAAGAGACAGCATTATTGATTGGTTGTTAATTCATTAGTAAGGGTTGAGGCACCATGCCAAGACAGACAGCCTCTCTCACAATATGGCATCATTAAGGTCTGAGGCCTCAAACAGACACAGACGAGGGAGGCCTTCCATCCCTCTCGTTCCACTGCACCAATTGCTACTTTGCTCTGAACCCAGATCTCTGGATAAAGAGGAGCTTAATATTGTCTCAAATCAAAGACTGAACAACTACGTACCAAAATACTCCTCCCATACTCTCTGAGAAGCCATACAAATCACAAAACGTCAAGCCCAGAATGCACAGCATGTGCTGTATGTACAAACCATTTTGTCCTCCTAACTATTCACGTCTCTACACACAATTTATATCTCGATATCTACCAGCGTGTCCCTTCTAGCCCTGTTCCTGGCCCTAATGGCACCCTAGTCCCTATATAGTGCACTACCTTAGATGAGAGCCCTGGTCAAAAATAGTGCACTGTATAGGGGATGGGGTGCCATTAGGGACAAAGCTCAAAGCTCTCATTTCTCCTCTCTGATTCAATCTTGCAGGTCAGTGCACCTGTCATGTAGCAACATGTGTGACACAACTCAGCATTTAGCCTGTCACAGAAATCTACAGACAGGAAATCTACGATGACGATGATTCCTCCAGGCACCTCCTCCTCCTCCCCTCCATCTTTAACTTCTCTTCCTCCCTCTCCTCCTCTCTTCCTCTCATCCTTCCTCTCTATCTCCCTTCCTCTCTTCCTTCCTCTCAATCTCGCTTCCTCTCTATCTTCCTCTCTTTCTTCCTCTCAACCTCCCTTTTAAACTCCCTCTCTTGCTTCCTCTCTTGCTTCCTACCTCTCTTCATCTCGCTCTTCCTCTCCTCCTTTCTCTCTTCCTTCCTCTCATCCTCTCTTCCTTCCTCTCATCCTCCCTCTAGTCCAACCTCCCTTCCTTCCGCTATTCCTCTCTTCCTTCCTCGCGTCCTCTCATCCTTCATCTCTTCCTTCCTCTCTTCCTCTCCTCCTCCATCTCTTCCTTCCTCTCTTCCTCCCTCTCTTCCCTCCTCTCTTCCTCTCCTCCTCCCTATCTTCCTCTCCTCCTATGTCTATTCCTCTCCTCCTCCCTCTCTTCTTTCCTCTCTTCCTCTCATCCACCATCTCTTCCTTCCTCTCTTCCTCTCATCCTCCCTCTCTTCTTCTTCTCTTCCTCTCATCCTCCCTCTTCCTCTCCTCCTCCCTCTTCTCCCACTCTTCCTTCCTCCATTCCTATCTTCCTCTCATCCTACCGCTCTTCCTCCCTCCCTTCCTCTCCTCTTTTCTTTCTTCCTTAATCTCTTCTTTCCTCTCTTCCTCTCTCCCTTCCTCTCTTCCTTTCCCTACTTCCTTCCTCTCACCCTCTCTTCCTTCCTCTCATCCTCCCTCTCTTCTTCCTCACTTCCTCTCATCCTCCCTCTCTTTTTCTCCTCCTCCCTCTCTTCCTTCCTCTCTTCCCCTCTTCCTCTCGCTCTTCCTTCCTCCCTTCCTCTCTTCCTTCCCCCCTTCCTCCCTCCCTCCCTCTCTACCTACCGCTCTTCCTTCCTCTCTTCCTTCCTCTCTTCCTTCCTCCCTTCCTCCTTCCTTTATCTCCTCCTTCCTCTCTTCCTTTCTCCCTTCCTTTCTCTCTTCCTTCCTCTCTTCCTTCCTCTCATCCTCTCTTCCTTCCTCTCATCCTCCCTCTAGTCCTTCCACCCTTCCTTCCTCTTTGTCTCTTCCTTCCTCTCATCCTCTCATCCTCCCTGTCTCCCTTCCTCTCTTCCTTCCTCTCTTCCTCTCCTCCTTTCTCTCTTCCTTCCTCTCTTCCTCTCCTCCTCCCTCTCTTCCTCTCTTCCTTCCTCTCGTCCTCTCCTCCTCCCTCTCTTCCTTTGTCTATTCCTCTCCTCCTCCCTCTCTTCCTTCCTCTCTTCCTCTCATCCTCCCTCTCTTCCCCTCTTCCTCCCGCTCTTCCTTCCTCCCTTCCTCTCATCCTCCTCTCTTCCTCCCTCTCTTCCTTCCTCCCTTCCTCTCTTCCTCCCTCTCTACTACCACTACTACTACTACCACTACCACTACTACTACCACTACTACTACTACTACTACTACTACTACTACTCCTACCACAACTACTACCACTACCACTACTACTACTACCACCACTACTACCACTACTACTACCACCACTACTACTACTACTACCACCACTACTACTACTACCACTACTACTACTACCACTACTACTACTACCACTACCACTATCACTACCACTATCACTACCAACACCACCACCACCACTACTACTACCACAACCACTACTACTACCACTATCACTACCACCACCACTACTACTACGACCCTTACTACCACCACTACCACTACCACTACTACGACCACTACTACTACTACTACTACTACCCTTACTACCACCACCACTACCACTACTACAACCACAACTACTACTACTACTACTACTACTACTACTACCTATACTACTACTACCACTTCTACCACTTCTACTACTACCACCACTACCACTACTACTACCACTACCACTACTACTACGGACCTTACTACCACCACTACCACTACTACGACCACTTCTACTACTACTACTACCACCACCACTACCACTGCTACTACCACTACTACTATTACCACTACTACTACGACCCTTACTACCACCACTACCACCACTACTACTACTACTGCCACTACTAATACTCAGGTATACTACTCCTACTACCACTACTACTACTACCACTACTACTCAGGTATACTACTCATACTACCACTACTACTACTGCCACTACTAATACTCAGGTATACTACTACTACTACCACTACTACTACTACCACTCAGGTATACTACTACTACTCAGGTCTACTCCTACTACTACTAGTACCACCACTACCACTACTACTACTACCACTACTACTACCACCACTACCACCACTACTACTACTACTACTACCACTACTACTCAGGTATACTACTCATACTACTACTACTCAGGTCTACTACTACCACCACTACCACTACTACTACTACCACTCAGGTATACTACTACTACTCAGGTCTACTCCTACTACTACTAGTACCACCACTACCACTACTACTACTACCACTACTACTACCACCACTACCACCACTACTATTACCACTACCACCACCACCACTACCACCAGCTACCACAACCACCACCACCATCACAACTACGACCACCACCACTACTACTACCACCACTACCACTACTACTACCACCACCACCACTACCACCACCACCATCACAACTACTACCACCACCACTACTACTACCACCACTACCACCACTACCACCACCACTACCACCACTACCACCACTACCACCACCACTACCACCACCACCACCATCACAACTACTACCACCACCACTACTACTACCACCACTACCACCCCTACCACTACTATTACTACTACTACTACCACTACTACTACTACTATCACTACTATTAGTACCACTACCACCCCAACCACTACTACTACTACTACTACCACAACTACCACCACCACCACTACCACCACCACTACCACTACTACTACCACTACCACCACTACTACTACTATTACTACTACCACTTCCACAACTACCACTACCACTACTACTACTACTACCACCACTACTACTACCACTACCACTACTACCACCACTACTATTACTACCACTACTACTACTACCACTACTACCACCACCACCACTACCACTACCATTACCACCATTACCACTACCAAAACATTTTTGGGGGGGAAAATTGAGCAAGTTGAGGTGACTAAACTGTTTGGAGTTACCCTGGATTGTAAACTGTCATGTTCAAAACGTATTGATACAACAGTAGATAAGAGAAGAGAGAAGACTGTCTATAACAAAGCGCTACTCTGCCTTCTTAACAACAAGTGGCGGTGTACGCACCTAAAAGTTGGAGTCGATCCGCCAACCCCAAAGAAGATTTTTAACCTTCATTTAACCAGGTAGGCCAGTTGAGAACAAGTTCTCATTTACAACTGCGACCTGGCCAAGATAAAGTAAAGCAGTGACACAAACAACAACACAGAGTTACACATAAACAAACGTACAGTCATTAACACAATATAAAAAAAGTCTATATACAGTGTGTGCAAATGGCGTGAGGAGGTAAGGCAATAAAAAGGCCATGATATCGAAGTAATTACAATTTAGCTGATGATGATGTGCAAGATGATGACTTGCAAAAGAGCAAAAAAGTAAATTAAAACAATATAGGGATGAGGTAGGTAGATTGGGTGGGCTATTTGAAAAGCATGCATTTAGTTTTACTAGCGTTTAAGAGCAGTTGGAGGCCACGGAAGGAGTGTTATATGACATTGAAGCTTGTTTGGAGTTTTGTTAACACAGTGTCCAAAGAAGGGCCAGATGTATACAGAATGGTGTCGTCTGCATAGAGGTGGGAATCACCCGCAGCAAGAGCGACATTGTTGATATACACAGAGAAAATAGTCGACCCGAGATTTGAACCCTGTGGCACCCCCATAGAGACTGCCAGAGGTCCGGACAACAGGCCCTCCGATTTGACACACTGAACTCTATCTGAGAAGTAGTTGCTGAACCAAGCGAGGCAGTCCTTTGAGAAACCAAGGCTGTTGAGTCTGCCGATAAGAATACGGTGATTGACAGAGTCGAAAACCTTAGCCAGGTCGATGAATACGGCTGCACACTACTGTCTTTTATCGATGGCGGTCATGATATAGTTTAGTACCTTGAGCGTGGCTGAGGTGCACCAGTGACCAGCTCGGAAACCGGATTGCACAGCGGAGAAGGTACGGTGGGATTCATAATGGTCAGTGATCTGTTTATTAACTTGGCTATTGAAGACTTTAGAAAAGCAGGGCAGGATGGATATAGGTCTGTAACAGTTTGGGTCTAGCGTGTCTCCCCCTTTGAAGAGGGGGATGACCGTGGCAGCTTTCCAATCTTTAGGGATCTCAGACGATACAAAAGAGAGGTTGAACAGACTGGTAATAGGGGTTGCAACAATGGCGGTGGATAATTTTAGAAAGAGAGGGTCCAGATTGTCTAGCCAGCTGATTTGTACGGGTCCAGGTTTTGCCGCTCTTTCAGAACATCTGCTATCTGGATTTGGGTGAAAAAGAAGCTGGAGAGGCTTGGGCAAGTAGCTGCGGGGGTGTGTGGAGCTGTTGGCCGGGTTTGGGGTAGCCAGGAGGAAAGCTTGGCCAGCTGTGGAGGAAAGCTTGGCCAGCTGTAGAGAAATGCTTCTCGATTATCGTGAATTTATCGGTGGTGACAGTGTTACCTAGCCTCAGTGTGGTGGGCAGATGGGAGGAAGTGCTCTTATTCTCCATGGACTTTACAGTGTGCCAAAACCTTTTGGAGTTAGAGCTACAGGATGCAAATTTCTGTTTGAAAAAGCTAAGCTTTGCTTTCCTAACTGACTGCGTGTATTGGTTCCTGAATTCCCTGAAAAGTTGCATATCGCGGGGACTATTCGATGCTAGTGCAGTCCGCCACGGGAAGTTTTTGTGCTGGTTGAGGGCAGTCAGGTCTGGACTGAACCAAGGGCTATATCTGTTCTTAGTTCTACATTATTTTAAATTGGCATGCTTATTTAAGATTGTGAGGAAATTACTTTTAAAAAACGACCAGGCATCCTCAACTGATGGGATGAGATCAATATCCTTCCAGGATACCCGGGCCAGGTTGATTAGAAAGTCCTGCTCGCAGAAGTGTTTTAGGGAGCGTTTGACAGTGATGAGGGGTGGTCGTTTGACCGCGGACCCATAGCGGATGCAGGCAATGAGGCAGTGATCGCTGAGATCCTGATTGAAAACAGCATAGGTGTATTTGGAGGGTAAGTTCGTCAGGATAATATCTATTCGGGTGCCCATGTTTACAGATTTAGGGTTGTACCTGGTGGGTTCCTTAATAATTTGTGTGAGATTGAGTGCATCTAGCTTAGATTGTAGGACTGCCGGGGTGTTAAGCATATCCCAGTTTAGGTCACCTAACAGAACGAACTCTGAAGTTAGATGGGGGGGCAATCAATTCACATATGGTGTCCAGGGCACAGCTGGGAGCTGACGGGGGACTATAACAGGCGGCAACAGTGAGAGACTTATTTCTGGAGAGATAAAAAAAAAAATATATAAAAAAAAAAAATTAGAAGCTCAAACTGTTTGGGCATAGACCTATTTTCAATGACTGTCTAGAGAAAGAACAACAGATTTGCACCTTGGGGATTTGATCTTGCAACCTTTCGGATACTAGTCCAACATTCTAACCACTAGGCTACGCTGCCTCCCAGGGGTGCATGTGACATGGCAGGAGATGTTTTTGAAACAATTACTGCTTCACATACAAGCCAGTGAACTGTGTTACAGCTGGATGAGTCAACAGACATGGCAGGCCTGACACAGCTTTCTATTTTTCCTTTATTTAATAACTAGGCAAGTCAGTTAAGAACAAATTCTTGCCTACTAGCAAACAGTGGGTTAATTGCCTTGTTCAGGGGCAGAACAACATATGTTTACCTTGTCAGCTTAGGGATTCGATCCAGCAACCTTTCAGTTACTGACCCAATGCTTTAAACACTAGGCTCTACCTGTCGCTACTTGTAAATGTCTGTTATGTTTATGGGGGGTCAATTAAGGAAGACATCGTCTTCTGCAAACCACTGGAAACCAGGACAACAGGAGAGGATATCTTTTAAAGTACTGGACAGCTTTGTGATATCTGTAGTGGAAATTTCCTGTATTTACCAAATCATGAGAGCAAACCACACACAATCATAAAGTCCATATTTAATTATATGAGCTCCATCACAACCCTGTGACTCTCAGATCAATTCAGTATCTATAAATGAATTCTCTAAGAGTCCTTACACATTGCAACTGAGATCCTTTATAGCAAAGACACACATAGCCAGACAGCATTGGCTATAAATTATCGTTCAGCTTTGTCTCCTAAACTATGTTCTTATCTCGCTCTCAGGACCATAAAACAAAACCTCATCAACAGGCATATATCAAATACGCCCCTCCTTGACAAGATCACAGAGACACAGTGACTGGCACACAGACATTGTGGAGCCAAGAGATAATTGGTTCCCCCTCAATCATCTCTTAAACATGGTTTAAAAGATATGTTTACATATGAAGACAAGCTTGACCCCTCCCCTCTCTGCGGCCCAAGTAACTGAACCCTGACAGAGAACAGATAACTGCAACCGGCCAGCACTATAGTACAACAAGATACATTCTGATGAGAAGTAACTCACAAGCATATAATGAAAATAAAACATCTTATCTATGTTACCCAACTATTCTGATTATTCCCCAACACATTAAATGGACTTTGGTGGTCGAGATGTGTTGGTATCTGTACTGATGGCGTAAAAGCCATGACAGGGAGACATAGTGTAGTGGTAGCAAGCAGTTGCTCCCGACGCCACTTGGGTACACTGCAGAGAGGCTCTTGCTGCCAAAGGAATGACTGACAGCTTGAAAGACATTTTGGACACTACAGTGAAAATGGTTAACTTTGTTAAAGTATGGCCCCTGAACTCCCGTGTATTTTCTGCACTATGCATGATGCCAAGTTTCTCACACAACTGGCCTATCTGGGTGATGTTTTTTTCTCGCCTGAGTGATCTGAATCTAGGATTACAGGAACTATATTCAATGTGCGGGACAAAATTGAAGTTGGAGCTCTTCTCTGTCTGCATTAACAAGGACAACACACAGGTCTTTCCATCGTTGTATGATTTGTTGTGTGCAAATGAACTCAAGCTTACGGACAATGTCAAATGTGATATAGCGAAGCAGCTGAGTGAGTTGGGTGCGCAATTACGCAGGTCCTTTCTGAAACGGATGACACAAACAACTGGATTCGTTATCCCTTTCATGCCCTGCCTCCAGTCCACTTACCGATATCTGAACAAGAGAGCCTCATCGAAATTGCAACAAGCGGTTCTGTGAAAATTGAATTTAACCAAAAGCCACTGTCAGATTTCTGGATTGGGCTGCGCTCAGAGTATCCTGCCTTGGCAAATTGAGCTGTTAAGACACTGATGCCCTTTCCATCCACATATCTACGTGAGAGTGGCTTCTCGGCCCTCACTAGCATGAAAACTAAATACAGGCACAGACTGTGTTTGGAAAACTATTTAAGAATGAGACTCTCTCCAATACAACCAAACATTGCAGAGTCATGTGCATCCTTTCAAGCACACATCCTTCCATCTGATATTGGTGAAACAAACAGCAAACCTGATTTCAAAAAACAGATAAAGCAACACAACGCCTCTCCCCTATCTGACCTAGATAGTTTGTGTGTATGTATTGATATGTAGGCTACGTGTGCCTTTAACATTTTTTATGTAGTTCTGTCCTTGAGCTGTTCTTGTCTATTGATGTTCTGGATTATTCCATTCTGTATCACGTTTCATATTTTGTGTGGAACCCCAGGAAGAGTAGCTGCTGCTTTTGCAAGAGCCAATGGGGATCCTAATAAAATACCAAAATACCACACCCTTCTCATTAACCTGTGCTGAGTTATTCAACATTTTCAATTAACAAATAAGGTTTTATACGTAAGATGGCTAAATAAAGAGCAAAATTATTGATTATTATTATATTATTATTTGTGCCCTGATCCTATAGGATCAGAAGCCACTGTCAGATGGCTGTCAGATGACTGTCACTTCTCACGAGCCGGGTTGTGACAAAAACTCACATTCATTCTTATGTTTAATAAATGTATCATATAGTGTGTGACAACATTTGAGAGTACGCTGACCCTGGTGCTAGAGGGGGTACGCAGCTGGAAGTAAACTTTTTGAAGGGGTTCGGGGCTATAAAGAGTTTGGGAACCACTGAGCTACTGACTAACAGCTCATACATACAGTAAAGAAGAGAACCAAAGGGACGTTACATCAAACAGAGTCAGAAGACACACTGCGGTAAGTCATCTAACAAGCCTGCAGTGTCTGACTCCCACAGCTCTCATCACAGTTCAGTGCCCTGCGTTTGATGACACATTTGCGAAGTAGATTCATTTCAGAGGAACACAGACTCTCTCCTCACAGAGACGAATATCATTTAAGTCTCTAAGAGGGGGGCATAATTTTGGTCTTTAAGGGGGGGGGGTTATAAAACAGCAGAGATCATGAAAGGGATTCCCTCCATAGGCCCCTGATAACCTGTTCTCAAATATGTGCTGTCTTGACAGCTACAGTCATTCGCTATATAACACAAACAGATCGGCAACCAGGCTAGATCTTAATCCACTCAAGCTTATCAAATAGCAAACGAGCACACAGTATAATAATCTTCTGTAAAAATGTCTGATAGGTGGTGAAAACAGGTGTGGCTTCCCTCTGAACTTTGATACTTATGTCCGTCCAGCATCACTACTCTGGGCGGTTCATATAGAGACATATGGAGTCATATAGAGACATACGGTGTCATCACTACTCTGGGCGGTTCATATAGAGACATATGGAGTCATATAGAGACATGTGGAGACGTGTGGAGTCATTTAGAGACATACAGTGTCATCACTGCTCTGGACAGTTCTGACTTAGAATATGTGGACAACTACAAATACCTAGGTGTCTGGTTAGACTGTAAACTCTCCTTCCAGACTCACATTTAAGCATCTCCAATCCAAAATTAAATCTAGAATAGGCTTCCTATTTCGCAAACCAAAGCATCCTTCACTCATGCTGCCAAACATACCCTTGTAAAACTGACTATCCTGCCGATCCTTGACTTCGGTAATGCCATTTACAAAATAGCCTCCAATACTCTACTCAGCAAACTGTATGCAGTCTATCACAGTGCCATCCGTTTTGTCACCAAAGCCCCATATACTACCCACCACTGCGACCTGTATGCTCTCGTCGGCTGGCCCTCGCTTGATAATCGTCGCCAGACCCACTGGATCCAGGTCATCTATAAGTCTTTGCTAGGTAAAGCTCCGCCTTATCTCAGCTCACTGGTCACCATAGCAGCACCCACCCGTAGCACGGGCTCCAGCAGGTATATTTCAAATCAAATCAAATCAAATGTATTTATATAGCCCTTCGTACATCAGCTGATATCTCAAAGTGCTGTACAGAAACCCAGCATAAAACCCCAAACAGCAAGCAATGCAGGTGTGGGAGCACGGTGGCTAGGAAAAACTCCCTAGAAAGGCCAAAACCTAGGAAGAAACCTAGAGAGGAACCAGGCTATGAGGGGTGGCCAGTCCTCTTCTGGCTGTGCCGGGTGAAGATTATAACAGAACATGGCCAAGATGTTCAAATGTTCATAAATGAATAGCATGGTCAAATAATAATAATCACAGTAGTTGTCGAGGGTGCAGCAAGTCAGCACCTCAGGAGTAAATGTCAGTTGGCTTTTCATAGCCGATCATTAAGAGTATCTCTACCACTCCTGCAGTCTCTAGAGAGTTGAAAACAGCAGGTCTGGGACAGGTACCACATATTTCACTGGTCATTCCCAAAGCCAATTCCTCCTTTGGCCGCCTTTCCTGCCAGTTCTCTGCTGCCAATGACTGGAACGAATTGCAAAAATCACTGAAGCTGGAGACTCATATCTCCCTCACTAACTTTAAGCACCAGCTGTCAGAGCAGCTCACAGATCACTGCACCTGAACATAGCCCATCTGTAAATAGCCCATCCAACTACCTCATCCCCATACTGTTATTTTTTATTTAAATAAAATGTGCTCCTTTGCACCCCAGTATCTCTTTATTATTCTTATCATTATTTAGTATTCTGTATACCTCTGGGCCTTTTTTGGACACTGTGTTAATCAACCCTCAAGGCAGGCTTCAATGCCATACAACTCTCCTTCCGTGGCCTCCAATTGCTCTTAAATACAAGTAAAACTAAATGCATGCTCTTCAACCGATCGCTGCCTGCACCTGCCTGCCTGTCCAACATCACTACTCTGGACGGCTCTGACTTAGAATACGTGGACAACTACAAATACCTAGGTGTCTGGTTAGACTGTAAACTCTCCTCCCAGACTCATATTAAGCATCTCCAATCCAAAGTTAAATCTAGAATTGTCTTCCTATTTCACAACAAAGCATTCTTCACTCATGCTGCCAAACATACCCTTGTAAAACTGACCATCCTAACAATCCTCGACTTCGGCGATGTCATTTACAAAATAGCCTCCAATACCCTACTCAACAAATTGGATGCAGTCTATCACAGTGGCATTCGTTTTGTCACCAAAGCCCCATATACTACCCACCACTGCGACCTGTACGCTCTCGTTGGCTGGCCCTCGCTTCATACTCGTCGCCAAACCCACTGGCTCCATGTCATCTACAAGACCCTGCAAGGTAAAGTCCCACCTTATCTCAGCTCGCTGGTCACCATAGCATCACCCACCTGTAGCACGCGCTCCAGCAGGTATATCTCTCTGGACACCCCCAAAACCAATTCTTTCTTTGGCCGCCTCTCCTTCCAGTTCTTTGCAGCCAATGACTGGAACAAACTACAAAAATCTCTGAAACTGGAAACACTTATCTCCCTCACTAGCTTTAAGCACCAACTGTCAGAGCAGCTCACAGATTACTGCACCTGTACATAGCCCACCTACAATTTAGCAGAAACAACTACCTCTTTCCCTACTGTATTTGTTTTATTTTATGTATTTATTTTTTTGCTCCTTTGCACCCCGGTATCTCTACTTGCACATTCATCTTCTGCACATCTATCACTCCAGTGTTTATTTGCTAAATTGTAATTATTTCGCCACTACGGCCTATTTATTGCCTTACCTCCCTTCTCTTACCTCATTTGCACATGCTGTATATAGACTTTTTCTATTGTGTTATTGACTGTACGTTTGTTTATTCCACGTGTGTTGTTTGTGTAGCACTGCTTTGGCCAGGTCGCAGTTGCAATTGAGAACTTGTTCTTAACCTGTTGGATCTCTAGGGGCGCTATTTCATTTTTGGATAAAAAACGTTCCCGTTTTAAGCGCAATATTTTGTCACGAAAAGATGCTCGACTATGCATATTCTTGACAGTTTTTGAAAGAAAACACTCTGAAGTTTCAGAATCTGCAAAGATATTGTCTGTAAGTGCCCCAGAACTCATTCTACAGGCGAAACCAAGATGATGCGTCAAGCAGGAAATGAGCAGAATCTCTGAAGCTCTGTTTTCCATTGTCTCCTTATATGCTGTGATTGCGCAAGGAATGAGCCTACACTTTCTGTCGTTCCCCCAAGGTGTTAGCAGCATTGTGACGTATTTGTAGGCATATCATTGGAAGATTGACCATAATAGACTACATTTTCCAAGTGTCCGCCTGGTGTCCTGCGTGGAATTCGGTGCGCAAACGCCAGCTGCTTGTACTTTTCCATTTGATTGAGGGGAGAAACCATGCTTCCACGAACGATATATCATTGAAGAGATATGTGAAAAACACCTTGAGGATTGATTCTAAACAACGTTTGCCATGTTTTCAGTCGATATTATGGAGTTAATTTGGAAAAAAGTTCGCGTTTTGAGGACTGAATTTTCGTTTTTTTTTTTGGTAGCCAAATGTGATGTAGAAAACGGAGCTATTTCGAATTCACAAAGAATCTTTTTTGGAAAAACTGAGCATCTGCTATCTAACTGAGAGTCTCCTCATTGAAAACATCCAAAGTTCTTCAAAGGTAAATTATTTTATTTGAAGGCTTTTATGTTTTTGTTGAAATCTTGCGTGCTGGATGCTAACGCTAATGCTAACGCTAAATGCTACGCTAGCTAGCCACTTTTACACAAATTATTGTTTTCCTATGGTTGAGAAGCATATTTTGAAAATCTGAGATGACAGTGTTGTTTACAAAAGGCTACGCTTGAGAGATGGCATATTTATTTCATTTCATTTGCGATTTTCATGAATAGTTAACGTTGCGTTATGGTAATGAGCTTAGGTCTGTAAATAGAATCCCGGATCCGGGTTTGGTAGACGCAACAGGTTCTTAACTAGTCTACCTGGTTAAATAATTTGTTTTATTTTAAATACACTTCCTGGGCTGTTCCTGGATGATACTTCCTGGATATTCATAGTCCACATGAACACTTGCCAGAATCATGAGGTAGAAGTACATTTTAATTCAAAGTGTTTTTTGTTTAGTCCTCCTCTATAGCCTTCATTAGTTTGACAGATATCTGTAACTCATTTATCACATCTGGGTTGTTTTTCTATTCCTGTGTTTGGTCCATGAACTCAACTATATAAAAACATGACTTTATGTTTTGTTTGGTAAAAATAGTAAGTTACCATCCTTGGTTTTATACCTGTTCAGACAACACCCTCCAGGGGGCAGTAAATCACCAACCTTGGTTTTATACCTGTTCAGACAACACCCTTCAGGGGGCAGTAAATCACCAACCTTGGTTTTATACCTGTTCAGACAACACCCTCCAGGGGGCAGTAAATCATCAACCTTGTCTTTATACCTGTTCAGACAACACCCTCCAGGGGGCAGTAAATCACCAACCTTGGTTTTATACCTGTTCAGACAACACCCTTCAGGGGGCAGTAAATCACCAACCTTGTCTGTATACCTGTTCATACAACACCCCCTGCAAAAAAAAGGGTATTATGTGAACAATAGGTAAGTAAAGAAATAAAAACAACAGTAAAAAGAGGCTATATACAGTAGTGAGGCTATAAAAGTAGCGAGGCTACATACAGACACCAGTTAGTCAGGCTGATTGAGGTAGTATGTACATGTAGATATGGTTAAAGTGACTATGCATATGCATGACAACAGTGTGTATTATCTGGGTGAATATTTGTTTAGACACACTGTGGCTGAAAATCGTTCTGAGACAGCATACCAACATGCGATTCACAGTCCGACGTTATGAAACATAGCTGTTTGGAAAAGGACCTCCGCAAGACAGAATGTTGAATACAATTACATTTGAACTGACTTTACTGGTTGTCTTGGTGGTTGGTCCTTATGGGGGCGAGAGGACGAGGATCGGGAAGGGGAGAGAGGAGAGAGGAGAGGAGAGGACAGGAGAGGACGAGTAGAGGGAGGGGGAGGTAGGATGTTTGGCCCTGTCCGGGGGTGTCCTCGGATGGGGCCACAGTGTCTCCTGACCCCTCCTGTCTCAGCCTCCAGTATTTATGCTGCAGTAGTTTATGTGTCGGGGGGCTAGGGTCAGTTTGTTATATCTGGAGTACTTCTCATGTCCTTTTCTGTCTCCTGTGTAAATTTAAGTGTGCTCTCTCTAATTCGCTCTTTCTCTATTTCTTTCTCTCTCTCGGAGGACCTGAGCCCTAGGACCATGCCTCAGGACTACCTGAAATGATGACTCCTTGCTGTCCCCAGTCCACCTGGCCATGCTGCTGCTCCAGTTTCAACTGTTCTGCCTTATTATTATTGGACCAAGCTGGTCATTTATGAACATTTGAACATCTTGGCCATGTTCTGTTATAATCTCCACCCAGCACAGCCAGAAGAGGACTGGCCACCCCACATAGCCTGGTTCCTCTCTAGGTTTCTTCCTAGGTTTTGGCCTTTCTAGGGAGTTTTTCCTAGCCACCGTGCTTCTACATCTACACCTGCATTGCCTGCTGTTTGGGGTTTTAGGCTGGGTTTCTGTAAAGCAATTTGAGATATCAGCTGATGTACGAAGGGCTATATAAATACATTTGATTTGATTTGATTTAGGAGAGGAGAGGAGAGGAGAGGAGAGGAGAGGAGAGGAGAGGAGAGGAGAGGAGAGGAGAGGAGAGGAGGCCATTGGACTTTTCAAATCGCTGGCCGTGTGGTCAGATTTCTTTCACCTGAAGCTGTGCTGCCAGGTCTCACAGGGTCATAATGACTAGACAGTACCCAGACAGTACCCAGACTGTACCCAGACAGGACCCAGACAGGACCCAGACAGTACCCAGACAGTACCCAGACAGGACCCAGACAGTACCCAGACAGTATGCAGGCAGTACCCAGAGAGTACCCAGACAATACCCAGACAGACCCAGACAGTACCCAGACAGACCCAGACAGTATGCAGGCAGTACCCAGACAGTACCCAGACAATACCCAGACAGTACCCAGACAATACCCAGACAGGACCCAGACAGGACCCAGACAGTATGCAGGCAGTACCCAGACAGGACCCAGACAGTACCCAGACAATACCCAGACAGGACCCAGACAGGACCCAGACAGTATGCAGGCAGTACCCAGACAGTACCCAGACAGTATGCAGGCAGTACCCAGACAGTACCCAGACAGTATGCAGGCAGTACCCAGACAGTACCCAGACAATACCCAGACAATACCCAGACAGTACCCAGACAGACCCAGACAGTATGCAGGCAGTACCCAGACAGTACCCAGACAATACCCAGACAGATCCAGACAGACCCAGACAGTACCCAGACAATACCCCGACAGTACCCAGACGTACCCAGACAGACCCAGACAGTACCCAGACAGTACCCAGACAGACCCAGACAGTACCCAGACAGTACCCAGACAGGTGCCAAAAATGTTTCTCACACAGTAAAAAGTTGATTTCAAGTCATGAAATCAACAGTTGTTGGGGTCAGATATGTCAAATGGATTTTCAAATGATATTCACGCAAATTAGTTGGGCAAATAACTGTACAAATGTCAATGTATTTTCAGTGAAATGAACTTGGTTAACACTTTACTATACAGAGTTATGTATAGTTACCAAAGCTTGTTACAGTATTCAACTATTATTCTGTTTTTCCTCTTCCTGTCTGTTGTCATAACAACCAAAGTGATGCTCCAGGGTGGTGGTGTTAAAACGTGACACATGAGAAGAGGAGGACTTGGCACCATGGCAACGTCACCTGTATAGTTCCTTCCCTCGTCCCCTCTTCTCCTGTCCTCTCCTCCCCTCTCCTCCCCTCTCCTCTCCTCCCTCTCCTCTCTTCCCTCTCCCTCCTGTCCTCTCCTCCCTCCACTTCCCTCTCCTTCCTCTCCTCATCCCCTGTCCTTGTCCCCATCCTCCCCTTCCCTCTCCTCTCTCTCCCCATCCCCTCGTCCTCTCCTCCCTCTCTTTCCCTCGTCCTCTCTTTTCCTGTCCTCTCCTCCCCTCTCCTCTCCTCCCTCTCCTCGTACCCTTTCCTTTGTTGTCTCCTCTCCTCCCTCTCCTTCCCTCTCCTCATCCCCTGTCCTTGTCCTCTCCCCTCCTCTCCTCCCTCCCTTTCCTTCTCCTCATCCTATCCCCTCCTCTCCTCCCTTCCCTATCCACGTCCCCTCTCCTCATCCCCTCCTCTCCTCCCCATGTACCCAAGACAACTAGACTGGGTAAGTGTAAGCAATAGCTCACTGTCCTCACTTCAAGATTATCATAATGTAGCTCAGGATTACTGTGTAAAAGATAAGCTCCATCAGACATGAAGACAGACGAGTCTTAATTAATCACTGACCTGTTCATTCTACTGGAAAGATGTTAATGTAGCCGCCGTTGCATGACGACATGGATCTACTGACACTTCCTGGTTGTACAAAAGGAAACACAATCTACTCTCTGTTTCCACTTGGCAGTAAGGTGATGTAGAAGCACTACCACACAACATAACCTCATGACAAGGCACTAAACACAGAGGTAGCTATTTCGTTGTGTCATCTTCCTTTTGCCCCACAGGGAATATATACTCTCTCTCTCTCTCTCTCTAGCTCTCCCTCGACCCCCCCAGTCAGAGTGTCAGTCCTCATGATCCATGCAGGCCAGCTGAGCCAGCAGCAGGGTCTATTAGGCATGCAGTTTCACATGAATATTTTAACATACAGACAGTCAGAGACAGGCTGAGGCCGGCATCATGCCTGGGGAGAGGATGTGAACAAAATGAGAGGCCATGCACGCCTGTCTGTCTGTCTGTCTCCTGAACGCCGAGTCTGCTTGCTAACACACAGAAACACAGTATTACAGTAAGATCCCAGGTGTATTGATGCATTACGTATTACAGCAACAGCCCAGGTGTATTGATGCATTACGTATTACAGTAAGATCCCAGGTGTATTGATGCATTACGTATTACAGCAACAGCCCAGGTGTATTGATGCATTATATTTTACAGTAAGATCTCAGGTGTATTGATGCAATATTTTACAGTAAGATCCCAGGTGTATTGATGCATTACGTATTACAGTAAGATCCCAGGTGTATTGATGCATTATATTTTACAGTAAGATCCCAGGTGTATTGATGCATTACGTATTACAGTAAGATCCCAGGTGTATTGATGCATTACGTATTACAGTAAGATCCCAGGTGTATTGATGCATTACGTATTACAGCAACAGCCCAGGTGTATTGATGCATTATATTTTACAGTAAGATCCCAGGTGTATTGATGCATTACGTATTACAGTAAGATCCCAGGTGTATTGATGCATTACGTATTACAGTAAGATCCCAGGTGTATTGATGCATTACGTATTACAGCAACAGCCCAGGTGTATTGATGCATTATATTTTACAGTAAGATCCCAGGTGTATTGATGCATTACGTATTACAGCAACAGCCCAGGTGTATTGATGCATTATATTTTACAGTAAGATCCCAGGTGTATTGATGCATTACGTATTACAGCAACAGCCCAGGTGTATTGATGCATTATATTTTACAGTAAGATCCCAGGTGTATTGATGCATTACGTATTACAGCAACAGCCCAGGTGTATTGATGCATTATATTTTACAGTAAGATCCCAGGTGTATTGATGCATTACGTATTACAGCAACAGCCCAGGTGTATTGATGCATTATATTTTACAGTAAGATCCCAGGTGTATTGATGCATTATATTTTACAGTAAGATCCCAGGTGTATTGATGCATTACGTATTACAGTAAGATCCCAGGGGTATTGATGCATTACGTATTACAACATTTTCTCAACACCCAATGGCAAAAAAAAATTTGCATTTAAGGAAATCACAACTGGGCGTAATTGGGAGTCCCATAGGGCGGCGCACAATTGGTACAGCGTCGCCCGGGTTTGGCCGGTGGAGGCCGTCATTGTAAATAACAATTTTGTTCTTATTAACTGACTTGCCTAATCAAATAAAGGTTACTGGTATAAAACATTTAGTTAGGAGAGTTAAGTAGTTTCACTGCACAAAATAGGTTGATTACACAAATCAGTGGACTGTACGTGTTGGTATGCAGACCACTGCAGACTCTCATGATGAGTTTACCACCTATCAAAGTTACCCGTTCCTGGTAGGAATGTGAGGTGATTAAACACAACTAATCTTGCAGAGAGCTGATGCAGCTTTAAACCCTGCAGCACGATGTGGATGTGGTTTCTCTTACTAGTGACTTTGGATGGAAACTGCTCCGCTCAGATAGTGAGAGACTGACTGAGTGGGTGTGTGTGTGTCCTGAGGTAGCCTTCAGTGAAGAAATGGTGTTGAGAGATACTCACTGTGTGTGTGTGTGTGTGTGTGTGTATGTGTGTGTGTGTGTGTGTGTGTGTGTGTGTGTGTGTGTGTGTGTGTGTGTGTGTGTGTGTGTGTGTGTATGTGTGTGTGTGTGTGTGTGTGTGTGTGTGTGTATGTGTGTGTGTGTGTGTGTGTGTATGTGTGTAGATAATCAATACACGCTGTGGTTTTTCAGTAGATTACCAGTCATTTTCTCTAGTACTCCTCTCCACTATCTGAATGTATTATATTACAGGTATGGTAACTAACACGTACGGTAACTAACAGGTATGGTAACTAACAGGTGTGTTAACTAACAGGTATGATAACTAACAGGTGTGGCAACTAACAGGTGTGTTAACTAACAGGTGTGTTAACTAACAGGTGTGTTAACTAACAGGTGTGGTAACTAACAGGTATTGTAACTAACAGGTGTGGTAACTAACAGGTGTGTTAACTAACAGGTATGGTAACTAACAGGTATGGTAACTAACAGGTGTGGTAACTAACAGGTGTGGAAACTAACAGGTATGGTAACTAACAGGTATGGTAACTTAACGAGACGGATACAACAATTGTGCTCGTTGTCTGTAGCTTATGCCTGCCCAAACCATAACCACACTGTCACCATGGTGCACTCTGTTCACAACGTTGACATCAAGAAAGAGCGCCATACACGTGGTCGGCGATCGTGAGGCTGGTTGGACGTACTGCCAAGTTCTCTAAAACGACGTTGGAGGTGGATCATGGAAGAGAAATGAACATTCGGCACAAGGGGCACCTGTGTAATGATCATGCTGTTTAACCAGCGTCTTGATATGCCACACCTGTCAGGTTGTCACGACTTCTGCCGAAGTTGGTTCCTCTCCTTGTTTGGGCGGCGTTCGGCGTAGCCGATATTCTAGCCATCATCGATCCACTTTTCATTTTCCATTTGTTTTGTCTTGTCTTCCCACACACCTGGTTTCAATTCCATCATTACATGTTGTGTATTTAACCCTCTGTTCCCCCCCGTGTCCTTGTTCGGAATTGTTTTTTGTAGGGTGCATGAGCATTTATCTGACGGGTTTTGTACCCATTGATTGTTTGTTCAGATTCCGGTGGTTTTTATTATTAAAACTGCTCCGTTGTAAACACAGTTTTTGCTCTCCTGCGCCTGACTTCTCTGCTGCCAGTACGCACCCCTTACAGAATTCCGGACCAACTATATGGATTCAGCAGGAGCAGGTACCCCGGGTATAGGGGTGGGGGAGCGCATCCGGAAGCACACAGCAATAC
This sequence comes from Oncorhynchus clarkii lewisi, assembly GCF_045791955.1. Taxonomy (NCBI): domain Eukaryota; kingdom Metazoa; phylum Chordata; class Actinopteri; order Salmoniformes; family Salmonidae; genus Oncorhynchus; species Oncorhynchus clarkii. The sequence goes on along the minus strand of NC_092168.1, from coordinate 48,273,605 downwards.
TCCACCATCTTGGTACCGCCATGGACCACGTTGTCCAGACAATGGACCGCTGGAAGAGACAGGGAGTTCTCCCAGCCCCTCCACCAGCACAACAGGGGTCTCCACTACACGCCCCTCCTTCTCCTGGACCCAGTGGGATTCGTCTCTCCCTTTCCCAGTAATACAAGGGGACGGCTGCGAACTGCCAGCGGTTCCGGTTGCAACTAGACTTATACCTGGCAACCATCCACCCGGCACCTTCAGGCCGTGAGAGGGTGTCCGCCCTCGTCTTGTGCCTCACCGGGAAAGCCTCGGCCAACGCCGTGTGGAGAGAGAGAGATGCGGCGTTGGACCAGTTTGAGGAGTTCACCCGCAGCTTCCGGGCAGTCTTCGAACACCCGCCTGAGGGTAGAGCGGCGGGTGAACGTCTCTTCCATCTGAGGCAGGGGACGATGAGCGCCCAGGAGTTCGCTGCAGTCTGCACGAGGACGTCCGTCGGGAGTTGGCCTGCAGAGACACCACCCTCACATTCGACCAGCTGGTGGACCTGTCCATCCGGCTGGATAACCTGCTGGCTACAGATGTTCAGATCTGGGTCTGTTGGTTCCATCCCCCCGTACCCCCTCTCCGATACCCATGGAGCTGGGAGGGGCGGTGCGCAGGGAGACTGGAGGGGGTTCCAGCTCGTGCACCATGTGTGGCCGCAGAGGTCACACTACCAGTCAGAGCCGGGTTGGTTCCTCTGGGTATCGAGGCAGCAGGCAGGGAGCTCTGTCGTCACCCCAGGTAAGTCGGCACCATTCTCACCCAGAGTCCTCTGTTGCACATATGTTTGTGTATGTCACTTTTTCTGAGTTTTCCCCGCATTCCCAGCGTAAGGCGCTCGCCGATTCAGGCGCGGCTGGGAATTTTATAGATAGATCGTTCGCCCACAGTTTAGGGATCCCCATTGTTCCCGTGGCTGTGCCTTTCCACGTTCACGCCTTATATAGTCGAACATTAGGGTCAGGGTTGATTAGGGAGGTCACCGCTCCTCTGGGTATGGTGACGCAGGGAGGGACACAAGGAGAGAATTAGTCTCTTCCTCATTGACTCTCCTGCATTTCCTGTGATGCTAGGCCTGGGTAGCTTATCATGACCCCACTGTTTCTTGGCAACGGAGGGCTCTCACGGGGTGGTTGCGAGAGTGCACATGGAGGTGTTTAGGGGTTTCCGTTGGTGCTACCACAGTGGAAAATCCAGACCAGGTCTCCACCGTGCGCATTCCCCCTGAATATGCTGATTTGGTTTTCAATTGCCACCCCATCGACAGGGGGATTGTGCGATAAATCTCCTGGTATACGCCGCACTTCCCAGGAGTCTCGTGTATCCTATGTCACAAGCGGAGACGGTGGCTATGGAAACATATGTCTCTGAATCCCTGCATCAGGGGTACATTCGGTCCTCCACATAACCCGCCTCCTTTAGTTTATTTTTTGTGAAGAAGAAGGATGGAGGTCTGCGCCTAGTATTGACTATCGGGGTATCAATCAAATCACTGTGAGGTACAGCTACCCGCTGCCTCCCATCGCCAGTGTGATCGAGTCAATACACGGGGCGTGCTTCTTCACAAAATTGGATCTCAGGAGCGCTTACAACCTGGTGCGTATCCGGGAGGGAGACGAGTGGAAGACGGCATTCAGTAACACCTCAGGGCACTATGAGTACCTCGTCATGCCGTACTGGTTGATGAATGCATTGTAGCCGTGCGTAATTGGCCGACTCCAACCACGGTAAAGGGGGTGCAGCGGTTCTTAGGGTTTGCCAACTACTACCGGAGGTTTATCCGGGGTTTTGGTCACTGCTGAAGGTGGGACCAGTGCGACTGCAGTGGTCAGCTGAGGTGGACAGGGCTTTTGGTCACCTGAAGGCTCTGTTTACCTCGGCTCCCGTGCTGGCCCATCCTGATCCCTCTTTGGCGTTCATAGTGGAGGTGGATGCGTCCGAGGCTGGGAAAGGACAGCCGTGCTTTCTCAGCACTCAGGCACGCCACCGAAGCTCCGCCCCTGTGCCTTCTTCTCGAAGAAGCTCAGCCCGGCGGAGCGAAACTATGACGTGGGGGTCCGGGAGCTGTTGGCTGTCGTAAAGGCTCTGAAGGTGTGGAGTACATCCGGGCAGCGAGATAATTGAATTGCACGGTAACTTAACGAGGCAGACACTGTAGGACATCATTGAATTACACGGTGACTGAACGAGGCAGATAGGACATCATTGAATTACACGGTAACTTAACGAGGCAGATAGGACATCATTGAATTACACGGTGACTTAACGAGGCTGATAGGCCATCATTGAATTACACGGTGACTTAACGAGGCAGATAGGACATCATTGACTTACGACTCTACTGTTACCTGTTGTAATAGCCATCTAGTTTGACAAACATACGTTTGGGGCAGCAGGTAGCCTAGTGGTTAGAGTGTAGCGGTGGCAGGTAGCGTAGTGGTTAGAGTGTAGAGGTGGCAGGTAGCCTAGTAGTTAGAGTGTAGAGGTGGCAGGTAGCCTAGTGGTTAGAGTGTAGAGGTGGCAGGTAGTCTAGTGGTTAGAGTGTAGAGGTGGCAGGTAGCCTAGTCGTTAGAGTGTAGAGGTGGCAGGTAGCCTAGTGGTTAGAGTGTAGAGGTGGCAGGTAGCCAGATGGTTAGAGTGTAGGGGCGGCAGGTAGCCTAGTGGTTAGAGTGTAGAGGTGGCAGGTAGCCTAGTGGTTAGAGTGTAGGGGCGGCAGGTAACCTAGTGGTTAGAGTGTAGGGGCGGCAGGTATCCTAGTGGTTAGAGTGTAGAGGTGGCAGGTAGCCTAGTGGTTAGAGTGTAGAGGTGGCAGGTAGTCTAGTGGTTAGAGTGTAGAGGTGGCAGGTAGCCTAGTCGTTAGAGTGTAGAGGTGGCAGGTAGCCTAGTGGTTAGAGTGTAGAGGTGGCAGGTAGCCAGGTGGTTAGAGTGTAGGGGCGGCAGGTAGCCTAGTGGTTAGAGTGTAGGGGCGTCAGGTAGCCTAGTGGTTAGAGTGTAGAGGTGGCAGATAGCCTAGTGGTTAGAGTGTAGAGGTGGCAGGTAGTCTAGTGGTTAGAGTGTAAAGGTGCCAGGTAGCTTAGTCGTTAGAGTGTAGAGGTGGCAGGTAGCCTAGTGGTTAGAGTGTAGAGGTGGCAGGTAGCCAGGTGGTTAGAGTGTAGGGGCGGCAGGTAGCCTAGTGGTTAGAGTGTAGAGGTGGCAGGTAGCCTAGTGGTTAGAGTGTAGGGGCGGCAGGTAGCCTAGTGGTTAGAGTGTAGGGGCGGCAGGTAGCCTAGTGGTTAGAGTGTAGGGGCGGCAGGTAGCCTAGTGGTTAGAGTGTAGGGGCGTCAGGTTGCCTAGTGGTTAGAGTGTAGAGGTGGTAGGTAGCCTAGTGGTTAGAGTGTAGGGGCGGCAGGTAGCCTAGTGGTTAGAGTGTAGGGGCGGCAGGTAGCCTAGTGGTTAGAGTGTAGAGGTAGCAGGTAACCTAGTGGTTAGAGTGTAGGGGCGTTAGACACATTTCAGTTGTACAACTGACAAGATATCCCCCTTTACAACTGACTAGGTATCCCCCTTTACAACTGACTAGGTATCCCCCTTTACAACTGACTAGGTATCCCCCTTTACAACTGACTAGGTATCCCCCTTTACAACTGACTAGGTATCCCTCTTTACAACTGACTAGGTATCCCCCTTTACAACTGACCAGGTATCCCCCTTTACAACTGACTAGGTATCTCCCTTTACAACTGACTAGGTATCTCCCTTTACAACTGACTAGGTATCTCCCTTTACAACTGACTAGGTATCTCCCTTTACAACTGACTAGGTATCCCCCTTTACAACTGACTAGATATCCCCCTTTACAACTGACTAGGTATCCCCCTTTACAACTGACTAGGTATCTCCCTTTACAACTGACTAGGTATCTCCCTTTACAACTGACTAGGTATCTCCCTTTACAACTGACTAGGTATCTCCCTTTACAACTGACTAGGTATCCCCCTTTACAACTGACTAGGTATCCCCCTTTACAACTGACTAGGTATCCCCCTTTACAACTGACTAGGTATCCCCCTTTACAACTGACTAGGTATCCCCCTTTACAACTGACTAGGTATCCCCCTTTACAACTGACTAGGTATCTCCCTTTACAACTGACTAGGTATCCCCCTTTACAACTGACTAGGTATCCCCCTTTACAACTGACTAGGTATCTCCCTTTACAACTGACTAGGTATCTCCCTTTACAACTGACTAGGTATCTCCCTTTACAACTGACTAGGTATCCCCCTTTACAACTGACTAGGTATCTCCCTTTACAACTGACTAGGTATCCCCCTTTACAACAGACTAGGTATCCCCCTTTACAACAGACTAGGTATCCCCCTTTACAACTGACTAAGTCACCCATTCCTTTCTGGTTTATGACTACGCTCAAATAAACAAACGGGCGAAACAAATCCCTGCTCCTGTAGCTAAACGTCAGTGTCTACCTCAAGGAGAGATAATATTTTACTATTATAAATACTCTGCTATTTAATGGTGTCGTCCTTGACCCAGCCTGTAGATGACTGTCCAGATCTGATGATGCATCAGTCTTTTCAGAGATAAATCAGTCGTCTCGATCTGCCTGTTATTATTGGCTTACTGTAGAAGTGGCTCGTTCTCTTACCCTGTGGGGAGTGAGTAGGTCCCCCTGACAAAATAGGTTTCTAACCTCAAGGGTCTTTTTTCATTTTTATTTCACCTTTTATTTAACCAGGTAGGCTAGTTGAGAACAAGTTCTCATTTGCAACTGCGACCTGGCCATGATAAAGCAAAGCAGTACGACACATACAACAACAAACACAGAGTTACACATGGAATAAACAAAAGATTGTATTATTGACTGTCTTCCCTGGTTAAATACAAAAGGTTCTAGAAGGATAATAACAGTGTCAATCCATAGGTCATCTGGGATCTCTCGTGACACTCTTCAGTACAGTATCACTTTCTCCTAGAGACCAACACAGTCTGTAGGGGAGTCACACCTTACACAATGATTACACTCTGGACTAGCACCTGAGAGCCAGTTAGAAGCTATTGTTGTTTTATAGGGACAGGGTTATTTTCAGAACAGAGCAGTGTGTGTGTGTGTGTGTGTGTGTGTGTGTGTGTGTGTGTGTGTGTGTGTGTGTGTGTACCACCATCTAAGACCATTGCATTTATTCATCCAATATATGAAATAAAGTACACAGTAAATTCTAGTTGTTTCAACTAATTGTTACTAAAGCTGCAATAGGTCACTTTTTTAGGGTGACCCAACCAAATGCACATAGAAATGTGAGTTGTAGATCTGTCACGTACTGAAAGCAAGTCTAAGAAGCGGTAGATATGTTCTATGTTCCTTATTTCTATGCTTCCCATGTTTTAAGTTTCGTTTTTTTTTTTTTTTTTGGTCTTTACTTTCGATTTTGTGCTTCAAAACAGAGATACAAAGATACAATATTTTTTTTGGGGGGGGGTTATGGGAAATATATTTCACAGCGGTTTAGATGGTACAATGATTCTCTACACTCTACTTGCTTTGTAAACGGCGGAGAGGTTTCTGCATATGTAACTGGTCACACAGCCGTTGTTTTTGTTTTACTCACCTTTTCGGGTTAAAAGCGTTACCTGAATTGAACATTTTTATTTGTATTTATTTGGCCCAAAACTTAACTCTTAAAACAAACATGGCCAAAAATTCTGACCGATTTTTGGCCACCTTGTCCCAGACTTGCTGTTTTCGACTCTCTCTCTCTCTCTCTCTCTCTCTCTCTCTCTCTCTCTCTCTCTCTCTCTCTCTCTCTCTCTCTCTCTCTCTCTCTCTCTCTCTCTCTCTCTCTCTCTCTCTCTCTCTCTCTCTCTCTCTCTCTCTCTCTCTCTCTCTCTCTCTCTCTCTCTCTCTCTCTCTCTCTCTCTCTCTCTCTCTCTCTCTCTCTCTCTCTCTCTCTCTCTCTCTCTCTCTCTCTCTCTCTCTCTCTCTCTCTCTCTCTCTCTCTACCACACCTGCTGTCTCAAACTCTGAAAGCTCGGCTATGAAAAGCCAACTGACATTTACTCCTGAGGTGCTGACTTGCTGCACCCTCGACAACCACTGTGATTATTATTATTTGACCCTGCTGGACATCTATGAACATTTGAACATCTTGGCCATGTTATGTTATAATCTCCACCCAGCACAGCCAGAAGAGGACTGGCCACCACTCAGAGCCTGGTTCCTCTCTAGGTTTCTTCCTAGGTTTTGGCCTTTCTAGGGAGTTTTTCCTAGCCACTGTGCTTCTACACCTGCATTGCTTGCTGTTTGGGGCTTTAGTCAGGGGTTTATAAATACATTTGATTTATTGATTGACTTACAGTATTTCAGTAATTTGAGGGGTTTAGAGTATAGTTGTCTAATGTTGGTGGGGAATATCATTCCGTTTTAATGATACTCCTTAATCACTATGATATATATACACAATAGTTTTTCTTAAAGTGTTCTTTTTAACAGAGTTGAGAAGTGCAAAGTGTTAGCAATACAGGTGAAATCAGTCATTGACACAGACATGGAGGCATAGCAGGAAGATGGGTATGTTGTGAACCAAGAGGTTGTGAGTACAAATCCCAGGTGAGATCAAATCCCAGGTGAGATCAAATCCCAGGTGAAGACAAATCCCAGGTGAGGACAAATCCCAGGTGAGGACAAATATCAAGTGAGATCAAAATTCTAATCATGTATGTCAACATGTGTGAAATATGTAAATTGAAAACATCTATGTCAAAAGCACATTGTGTGTGAGGAGATTCACAGCTTGTTTTTTTTGTTGTGAAGATTTTCCCAAATTATATTTTCTAGTTGAATGAACATGTGAGACAAGTTGAGAAAACATAATTTTAACTTGACTGAGTTTTCTCCAGTTACCAGCTAAGTTTGGGTCAACGAAACATTTTAAGTTCAGGCAACACTTTGATCAAAAAGTTAAGTACACTTATTTTTTAAAAAGGCTGTGGAAACAGTTACTTAACATTAGTTCAACTAGAATGTGTTGAAGGTGTTACTTCCATTTAACAGTTGTTAAAACAGGATGTAACAGTATCGACACAGTATTTAGCTTTCTGCAAATGAGACAAAATGATTTGTAAGGAGGCATTAAAGCTGCTGCGTTCTCTCTTCTCGGGATGAGAGCACATTGAGAGGGCTGGCTGACCCAGTGCCATGTACTTTTTTTTTTGTCCCAATCAAAACGGTTTAGTGGTTTTCCCCCGGCAGCGAGCGCGCACAGAGAGAGAGAGAGAGAGAGAGAGAGAGAGAGAGAGAGAGAGAGAGAGAGAGAGAGAGAGAGAGAGAGAGAGAGCGTGAGAGAGAGCGTGAGAGAGAGCGTGAGAGCGTGAGAGAGAGAGCGAGACACACACAAAGCCCATACAGACAGAGCCTCCACTGAAAAGCTATTCCTGGCCCTGGTCGAGCTCTCAACAGGCTCTGGCACTCACTGAAGCAGAAGGAGAGAGGAAGATGGGAGGAGGAGGGAACAGGGAAGAGAGAGAGAGGAAGATGGAATGGGGCAGAGAGAGAGAGAGGAGGATGGGAGGAGGAGGGAATGGGGGAGAGAGAGGAGGAGGGAATGGGGAAGAGAGAGAGAGAGGAGGATGGGAGGAGGAGGGAATGGGGAAGAGAGAGAGAGGACGATGGGAGGAGGAGGGAACGGGAGAGAGAGAGAGAGAGAGAGAGAGAGAGAGAGAGAGAGACATGGATGGGAGGAGGGAATGGGGAAGAGAGAGAGGAGAATGGGGCAGAGAGAGAGAGGAGAATGGGAGGAGGATGGAACAGGACAGAGAGAGAGAGAAAGAGAGAAGATGGGACAGGGCAGAGAGAGAGAGGAGGAGGATGGAACGGGGCAGAGGGAAATAGAGAGAGAGAGGAGGATGGGGCCCAAGAGGGAGAGAAAGAGCTATCCAACATGGACAGTGAGACAGGAACATTTCACAGGGTTTTTTAATGCCGATAGGAAGAGGTCTAAATGAATGGGCTTTAAGACATCTAATACGATCATGTGTGTTTTTTTCTGTGAGTCATGTCTTCCCTTAAATTATGATCGACCACAGCACTGACAGGAACATGATACAAGCTGAGTGACACATCTTTGGTTCATACGATACAAGAGAGAGAGCGAGATCACAGCTATAGACCCGGCTACTATAGGGATGAGTTGACTCCACTCTTTCCTTATGGGTTATATACTTCCACTTAAAGATGGATCCGCAGTATCGGACGGAACGGAACGGAAACGTCCATTTTGTTTTTTGTTTTGTTGATGAAGCAGCGAAGAGGAGTGTCAATCCAATTTTGCGGTACTAATATGTGACCGACCGGGCTAGATTCGGTCTTGTGTAGCAACATTTGAAATTGTGTTTTTAGAGACTCAGAGCTAAAAAAAACAAACAGAGAATAACATACAGTTGAGGAAAAATGGGAAAGTAATTCTGCTTTGAAAGTTGATAAACTTGTAAAAAAAAAAAGGGCCTTGAATGTTTTGGTACAAATTACTGGAGAGCTCATCTTTGTCTACGTCAATTCAGCATCGTTCACACCCTCTTAAGCCTTAACCCCACCCATCTCTTTAAGGATTCACATCGCATTTGAATATCAGGTGTATTTTAAGTTGTTTTAACACCAATAAACGTCCCTTTTTCTGTCTTTCAAGGATAATTCGTAAAAATCCAAATAACTTCACAGATCTTCATTGTAAAGGTTTTCAATTAAACACTGTTTCCCATGCTTGTTCAATGAACCATAAACAATTAGTGAACATGCACCTGTGGAACGGTCGTTAAGACACAGATTACAGACGGTTGGCAATTAATGTCAACCGTCAATTAAGGTCACAGTTATGAAAAACACCAAAAGAAAGATGCCCAGGGTCCCTGCTCATCTGCATGAACGTGCCTTAAGCATGCTGCAAGGAGGCATGAGGACTGCATATGTGGACAGGGCAATAAATTGCAATGTCCGTACAGTGAGACGCCTAAGACATCGCTACAGGGAGACAGGATGGACAGCTGATTGTCCTCGCAGTAGCAGATCACGTGTAACAACACCTGCACAGGATCGGTACATCCGAACATCACACCTGCGGGACAGGTACAGGATGGCAACAACAACTGCCCGAGTTACACCAGGAATGCACAATCCCTCCATCAGTGCACAGACTGTCTGCAATAGGCTGAGAGAGGCTGGACTGAGGCAGGTCCTCACCAGACATCTCAGGCAACAACGTCGCCTAAGGGCACAAACCCACTGTCGCTGGACCAGACAGGACTGGCAAAACGTGCTCTTCACTGACAAGTCACGGTTTTGCCTCACCAGGGGTGATGGTCGGATTTGCGTTTATCGTTGAAGGAATGAGCATTACACCGAGGCCTGTACTCTGGAGCGGGATCGATTTGGAGGTGCAGGGTCCATCATGGTCTGGGGGAGTGTGTCACAGCATCATCGGACTGAGCTTGTTGTAATTGCAGGCAATCTCAACACTGTGCGTTACAGGGAAGACATCCTCCTCCCTCATGTGTTACCCTTCCTGCAGGCTCATCCTGACATGAACCTCCAGCATGACACTGCCATCAGATTTCCTGATTTCCTGATTTCCTGCAAGACAGGAATGTCAGTGTTCTGCCATGGCCAGCGAAGAGCCTGGATCTCAATCCCATTGAGCACGTCTGGGACGTGTTGGATCAGAGGGTCAGGACTAGGGCCATTCCCCCCAGAGATGTCCAGAAATTTGCAGGTGCCATGGTGGAAGAGTGGGGTAACATCTCACAGCAAGAGCTGGCAAATCTGGTGCAGTCCATGAGGAGGAGATATGCTGCAGTACTTAATGCAGCTGGTGGCCACACCAGATACTGACTGTTACTTTTGATTTTGACCCCTCGCTTTGTTCAGGGACACATTTTTCAATTTCTGTCAGTCACTTGTCTGTGGAACTTGTTCAGTTTATGTCTCAGTTGTTGAATCTTCTTATGTTCATACAAATATTTACACATGTTACGTTTGCTGAAAATAAACACAGTTGATAGAAAGAGGACGTTTCTTTTTATGCTGAGTTCATATTTCAATCTAGCCAAACCAGGCAACTAAAAGCAACTTTCTAAACGATGTTTTTGGTTCGTTTCCAGCTCGTTAGCTAGCTAGCTAACGTTAAGTTAATAACGATCATATCATATAATGATCATATCATATAGCTGACAACATCTTAACTTCAATTTCTAATAATTTCATTATTACAGGAAAATAAATTCCCTACAAGATGTAAATAAGAATACAATTTAAATACGAGCCTAGTTGGTTTAGCCACAGATAAAGACAGCAATCTTTCCGCTAGCCATGATTGGCTGAGGTAATGAGTGGGTTGGACATGCTGAGAGAGGAGTTCGGATTGGTCTGCCATGTAGCTCACTTCTGTCTTTTTGAGCTGATCGGTATGTGTAGGTAATCCTGTCTAACACGGCTTTAAAAAATATATATAGAACTGCACAAGTGTGGCTCTCCACTTTCTGGAGGACAGAGTTTTGAAACCAGTGGAATTAGAGTGTGATTGTTAAGGAGATGGAGAAAAAACCTGTCTCCGGATTACATCTTCAAACTAAGAGCAATCATGGCATCTGTGACAGACGGAGAAGTGTCCATCCATGTAAGATAGTCTAGCTAGTTACATTTACAGATATTACACGTTTATACATTTGTCATAAGGTTTTAACATTAGCTAGCTAGCTAACGTTAGCTGGCTGGCTAGGTAGCTAAAGTTACGTGTATGATCTGTGTAGTAATATTATTTGTATCTCAGAGCCATTTGCTTTGCTAGTTTTAGCCTAATGTTAGCTAGCTAACATTGAACCTGGTTGGTTAGCTACCTGCAGGTTCATGCAGGGTGGTAACGCCATGAGGAGAGATTATGGTTCATTGTTTAGCTAGCTAGCTACATGTCTTAACAAAAGACTCCACTATGCAAGTATCCATTTCAACAGAATGTTCATGATGTCACTGTGACACGACAGCTGTTGATAGACGTAGTGGGTAAATTTGCTCTGGATATCTACTCCGATTTCAGAGTGCAGAATCACTGACTAATTTAAGAACGCTCAACACCCGTTGAATATGTGTCAGCAAACACTGGCAAAAAAAGTGTAAATTGTTGCCAGCAGCACAGTTGCAGTCACCAACGCTCTGGATAACATAAAAACAGCCTAACCAGCTCTAGGGTGAGTAAAATGGTGAGAGGTTCTCTCATTTATGTCTGGAAGTGGCTAGAAAGCTAGCCAACGTTAGCCAATTAGCTTGGGTGCTTGACTGCGGTTGTTAGGGTTGATCCGAGCGGTCTGTCCTTAAATAGAAGGGTGGGGCTAAAGCTTAAGAGGGTGTGAACGATGCTGAATGGGTGGGGCTAAAGCTTAAGAGGGTGTGAACGATGCTGAATGGGTGGGGCTAAAGCTTAAGAGGGTGTGAACGATGCTGAATGGGTGGGGCTAAAGCTTAAGAGGGTGTGAACGATGCTGAATGGGTGTAGACAAAGAAGAGCCCTCCAGTAGCTATCAAAACATTCTAAGGACATTTTCTCAAAAGTGAGGTTAAGAGTTGATCAACTTTCAAAGCAGAAGTACTTTCCCATTGTTCCTCAACTGTAGTGTATGATATATAATTTTCTAGTTCTGAGTTTCTACTTTTATCCAACATAAAAATAAATTTAAAATAAATTAAAGATAAATACTGAAAATAGCTTACGGTTGTGAATGTGACGAAATAAAAGCAGGGCATTCTACCGGAGAACTTTAGAACTTGGACACTGTCTCATTGGCCTATTTTGACTTTGGTGTCATGTTGTTCTTAACATTACTGTCTCTGGTAAACACACACGATATCAAATAAAATCAACGTTTATTTGTCACATGCACAGGACACAGGTGTAAACGGTACAATGAAATGGTTACTTGCTTAGTGGAGTCTTTTGTTTAGACATGTAGCTAGCTAGCTAAACAATTAACCATAATCCCAACTCATAATGTTGCTACCCTGCATGAATCTGCTGGTAGCTAAAACTAACCAACTAGGTTTAATGTTAGGTAGCTAGCTAACATCAGGCTATAACTAGCAAAGAACATGGCTCTGAGATACAAATAATATTACTACACAGATCATACATGTAACGTTAGCTAGCTAGCCAGCCAGCTAACGTTAGCTAGCTAGCTAACAGTATGCTTTAACTTCATATGGCTACAGGGGCAGTATTGAGTAGGTTGGATGAAAAAGTATCCATTGTAAATGGCCAGCTCCTCAGTCTCAGTTGCTAATTCAGTCTCTCGATGTGCAAAACTGATAGAGACATACCCCAAGCGACTTACAGCTGTAATCGCAGCAAAAGGTGGCGCTACAAAGTATTAACTTAAGGGGGCTGAATAATTTTGCACGCCCAATTTTTCAGTTTTTGATTTGTTAAAAAAGTTTGAAATATCCAATAAATGTCGTTCCACTTCATGATTGTGTCCCACTTGTTGTTGATTCTTCACAAAAAAATACAGTTTTATATCTTTATGTTTGAAGCCTGAAATGTGGCAAAAGGTCACAAAGTTCAAGGGGGCCGAATACTTTCGCAAGGCACTGTATATGCATATTATTATTAGTATTGGATAGAAAACACTCTGAAGTTTCCAAAACTGTCCAAATATTGTCTGTGAGTATAACAGTGTCTCCTGACCCCTCCTGTCTCAGCCTCCAGTATTTATGCTGCAGTAGTTTATGTGTCTGGGGGCTAGGGTCAGTTTGTTATATCTGGAGTACTTCTCCTGTCCTATTCGGTGTCCTGTGTGAATTTAAGTGTGCTTTCTCTAATTCTCTCTTTCTTTCTCTCTTTCTTTCTCTCTCTCGGAGGACCTGAGCCCTAGGACCATGCCCCAGGACTACCTGACATGATGACTCCTTGCTGTCCCCAGTCCACCTGGCCGTGCTGCTGCTCCAGTTTCAACTGTTCTGCCTTATTATTATTCGACCATGCTGGTCATTTATGAACATTTGAACATCTTGGCCATGTTCTGTTATAATCTCCACCCGGCACAGCCAGAAGAGGACTGGCCACCCCACATAGCCTGGTTCCTCTCTAGGTTTCTTCCTAGGTTCCTGCCTTTCTAGGGAGTTTTTCCTAGCCACCGTGCTTCTACACCTGCATTGCTTGCTGTTTGGGGTTTTAGGCTGGGTTTCTGTACAGCACTTTGAGATATCAGCTGATGTACGAAGGGCTATATAAATACATGTGATTTTATTTTATTTGAACAGAACTGATATTGCAGGCGAAACCCTGAGGAAAATCAAAACAGGAAGTGGCTTCTATTTTGAAAACTCCATGTTCCATAGTCTCCCTTTGCTGGATTTAAAGGGATATGAACCAGATTCCTTTTCCTATCGCTTCCTCAAGGTGTCAACAGTCTTCAGACAGAGTTTCAGGCTTTTATTTTGAAAAATGAGCCAGAACGATAACATTGCATCAAGTGGTCACATGAGTTTTGCTTGCGCAACAGAATTTGGACAGACATTGTTTTCCGCTCTCCTACTGTGAAAGACATTTGCGATTGATATATTATTGATTATATATTTTAAAAACAACCTGAGGATTGATTATAAAAAACGTTTGACATGTTTCTGTGGACCTAATGGAAAATATTTGGAATTTTCGTCTTTCCTGCTCTTTCCTGTGGATTTCTGAACATAACGCGATAAAAACAAACGGAGGTATTTTGGATATAAAAATCATCTTTATGGAACAAACGGAACATTTGTTGTGTAACTGGGAGTCTCGTGAGTGAAAACATCCGAAGATCATCAAAGGTAAACGATTAATTTGATTGCTTTTCTGATTTTCGTGACCGAGCTACCTGATGCTAAGTGTACTTAATGTTTTATTGTGCGATCGATAAACTTACACAAACGTTTGGATTGCTTTCGCTGTAAAGCATCATTTCAAAATCTGACAGTGGATTAACAAAAGGGTAAACTGTGTTTTCCTATATTGCACTTGTGATTTCATGAATATAAATATTTGTAGTAATATTTATTGAATGTAGCGCTATGCTATTCAGCGGTTGTTGATTATACTTATCCCGATAGGGGGATTGCAGCCATAACAGGATACCTTGCAATGAAAACAACTTTCTGACTAAATTAGAAACATGTAATATCTGTAAATGTAGACTCTCTTATACATGGATGCAAACACTTCTCCATCTCTGTCACAGATTCCATGGTTGCCTTTAGTTTGAAGATGTAATCCAGAGACAGGTGTTTATACAACAGCCTTCTGTGTGTTCTCTTTTCTACTCCGTCTCCATATTTGCAATCAAACGCCAGAAATTTCTTCATCTCATTAGATATCATACTCTGCCTCCAAAACTCGGACCTCCAGAAAGTGGAGAGCATTAGCAACACTTCTACTTCTTCTTCGTTCTTTCAAAAAAATATGCATTAGAAAGGATAACCTACTACATACTGCGCTCATGTTATAGACGCGTACTACATGTCAGACCAATCCTAACTCATCTCTCGGCATGTCCAGCCCACCCATTATCTCAGCCAATCATGGCTAGTGGCAAGGTTCCTGTTTTTGTCCGTGGCTAAACCAACTAGGCTCATAATATAACAATTGTATTTGTATTTACAGATGGAATACAAGGTTGTTATTTAAGGCACATGAAAGTTCACATGTTCCAGAAGGCATTTCTGCCCAAAAACACATTATGATTTAAAAATAATTATGTTAAAATTCTAATGCCTCTCCGGTCAAGTGGTGATGCGTGACATACGCCTAGTTTCCTGAAACAAGTCACATGTTCTGCTGTTCTATCGCATGTGCAATGATGTCAAATTGAAAAAAAAACTGTGTTCGTTATTTCTTGTTATAATATCGCAAACGGACGTGGCAGTTTCACCATTAAGGATTCCAGCTTTAAGTTAACATTTCACTTTGACAACAATGTACTGTATAACTAAGTGATAACTCAATTTAAGTGGAAGTTAGGATTTGCTCCTTAGTTGGTAGATCAGAGTTTGTCTTTTAGGCCGCAGCCCCAATGTTGGTCTGGGACTGTCTGACATTTATTCAAATGTTTCTCAATAGAAGAGACAGACCAACCAGCAAAACTTCCTCCTTACACATTAGGTACGTCCCTGGTGCCCTATGTCTTGGGGTTGAGTCCCAGAACCTGACATTAGGTCTCTCCCAGCTGCCCTGCTTCTTGGGGTTGTGTCCCAGATCCTGATATTAGGTCTCTCCCAGCTGCCCTGCTTCTTGGGGTTGTGTCCCAGATCCTGATATTAGGTCTCTCCCAGCTACCCTGCTCCTTGGGGTTGAGTCCCAGATCCTGACAGCGATAGACAGGCAGCATATTCACAGGTTCTGGGCAGCATGACAATTCAGCCTCAGGCTGCATCCCAAATGGCGCCCATATGGCTCTGGTCCGAAGTAGTGTACTATATAGGGAATAAGGCCTATATGGCTCTGGTCCAAAGTAGTGCACTATACAGGGATTAGGGTGCCATTTGGGATGTAAGCCTAGCTTCCGCAACAGCCACCATACAGGCAGGCAGAATGGACATTTGGCCAGACTCCCTTTGTAATTCTCCTTCAATCAGGAAAGGGGGCATTGGGTTTACTAATACTGTGCTTCACTGCTCTTCATTCGAATTTGAATACTTTACCTTGAGAGTGATGATTTCCATTGGTATTTGTACTGTCTTTAAATATTAAAGCTTATTGTCCTTACTTATTAGGAACATAGCATTGAACGTTATCAACACTTCCAAAGCAGCTGCTGTACAGCTTGGGCACTATCAATCTACTGTCCAGGGGACTGTCTGATACAGGACAGGCTTGTTTAACAAATAGAGATACAGAACATCTAGAGATGTTACGCCGTTATATCGCCAAAGAGATACATACACTACCAGCTTGGCACACCTGTATTTGGGGAGTTTCTCCAATTCTTCTCTGCAGATCCTCTCAAGCTCTGTCAGGTTGGATGAGGGGCGTTGCTGCCAAGCTATTTTCAGGTCTCTCCAGAGATGTTCGAACGGGTTCAAGACCAGGCTGTGACTGGGCCACTCAAGGACATTCAGAGACTTGTCCCGAAGCCACTCCTGCGTTGTCATGGCTGTGTGCTTAGGGTCCAAGTATTCAATCTTGGTTTCATCAGACCAGAGAGTCCTTTAGGTGCCTTTTGGCAAACTCCAAGCGGGCTGTCATGTGCCTTTTACTGAAGAGTGGCTCCCATCTGACCACTCTACCATAAAGGCCTGATTGGTGGAGTGCTGCAGAGATGGTTGTCCTTCTGGAAGGTTCTCCCATCTCCACAGAGGAACTCTGGAGCTCTGTCAGAGTGACCAGTGGGTTCTTGGTCACTTCCCTGACCAAGGCCCTTCTCCCCCGATTGCTCAGTTTGGCCGGACGGACAGCTCTAGGAAGAGTCTTGGGGGTTCGAAACTTCTTCCATTTAAGAATGATGGAGGCCACTGTGTTCTTGGGGACCTTCAACGCTGCAGCAATGTTTTGGTACCCTTCCCCAGATCTGTGCATCGACACAATCCTGTCTCGGAGCTCTACGGACAATTTCTTTGACCTCATGGCTTGGTTTTTGCTCTGCCATGCACTGTCAGCTGTGGGACCTTATATAGACAGGTGTGTGCCTTTCCAAACCATGTCCAATCAATTGAATTTACCACAGGTGGACTCCAATCAAGATGTAGAAACATCTTAAGAATGATCCATGGAAACAGGATGCATCTGAGCTCAATTTCAAGTCTCATAGCAAAGGGTCTGAATACTAATGTAAATAAGGTATTTCTGTTTTTTATTTTTAATACTAAAAACCTGTTTTCACTTTGTCATCGGCTTTTTCAGCCACGCCCGTTGCTGACAGGTGTATAGAATCGAGCACAAAGCCATGCAATCTCCATAGACAAACATTGGCCGTGGAATGGCCCTTACTGAAGAGCTCAGTGACTTTCAACGTGGCACCGTCTTAGGACCTTTCCAACAAGTCAGTTCATCAAACTTCTTTCCTGCTAGAGCTGCCCCGGTCAACTGTAAGTGCTGGTACTGTAAATTGGAAACATCTAGGAGCAACAACGGCCCAGCCGCGAAGTGGTAGGCCACACAAGCTAACAGAATGGGATCACCAGGTGCTGAAGCAAGTAGCGTGTAAAAAATGTTCTGTCCTCGTTTGCAAACCGCTCTACCAAGTTCTAAACAGCCTCTGGAAGCAACGTCAGCAACAAGAACTGTTCATTGGGAGCTTCATGTAATGCTCGCCGCCATTGGACTCTGGAGCAGTGGAAACGCGTTCTCTGGACGGATGAATCACACTTCACCATCAGGCAGTCCGACGGACGAATCTGGGTTTGGCATAGTGCCAACGGCAAATATTGGTGGATGAGGAATAATGGTTTGGAGCTGTTTTTCATGGTTAGGTCTAGGCCCCTTAATTCTAGTGAAGGCAAATCATTAATCTACATCATAACAATGACATTCTAGATGATTCTGTGCTTCAAACTTTGTAGCAACAGTTTGGGGAAGGTCATTTCCTGTTTCAGCATGACAATGCCCACAAGCACAAGGGGAGATCCATGCAGCAATGCTTCAATATCTAGTGGAAAGCCTTCCCAGAAGAGTGGAGGCTGTTATAGCGGCAAAGGGGGGGGTGGGCAATTCCATATTAATGCCGATGATTTTGGAATGAGATGTTCAACAAGCATACTTTTGGCCATTTAGTGTATATACAGGGTTGTGTTAGCCATCCCACTGTGTTAACCATAGAGACATTCTCACTATGTTATCCCTAGTCCACTGTGTTAACCATACAGCCAGTCTCACTATGTTATCTCTAGCCCACTGTGGAGCAGCAGGACACAGGTATCCATCTATCTCTCCAGTTGATCCCTGTAAATCCCAGGTTAGTACTGAGGAGGTGACAGAAACATAAAGAGGATTACTGGAAAGCTCACTGTTTAGCCTGTGCCAGACCAAGACCAGACCAAGGCACCTGACCAGGAACAGACCAGGACCAGATCAGGACCAGACCAAGGACCAGACCAGGACCAGGGACAGACCAGGTCCGGGACCAGACCAAGGCACCTGACCAGGAACAGACCAGGACCAGATCAGGACCAGACCAAGGACCAGACCAGGACCAGGGACAGACCAGGTCCGGGACCAGACCAGGACATCAAGTTAATTCAGTCAATGGCTGTCTCATATGGCACCTTTTTTGACTACATAGCGCACTACTTTTGACCAGAGCTGTGTGACAATGGCAAAAAGATCTGGGACCAGGCTAGCCCTTCTCCGTCCCCAGACCTGCAGCCAGGCTAGCATGCATACAGCATGACTATACCCATTACCCATGCATTGCTCTAGACTACAGGTTTCAAACTAATTTCACAGAGAGCCTAGTGTCTGTGGGTTATCACTACTCCATTGTCCTTGATCTAATTAAAGTCACTAATTAGTAAGGAATTCCCTTCACCTGGTTGTCTAGGTCTTAATTGAAAGGAAAAAAACGTAAACCGAACACTAGGCACTCCATGGAATGAGTTGGACACCCCTGTTGTAGACTATTCTAGAAGATGTAACGGTCATAGTGTGAAAAGGCCCCTAGCTATTGTTTTTTAAGGGACCTGCCTTTCCTCTGGGACGAACCCTGCCACATAGAGGACCAATAACGGACAGGCTTTCCTCTGGGACCAACCCTGCCACATAGAGGACCAATAACGGACAGGCTTTCCTCTGGGACCAACCCTGCCACATAGAGGACCAATAACGGACAGGCTTTCCTCTGGGACCAACCCTGCCACATAGAGGACCAATAACGGACAGGCTTTCCTCTGGGACCAACCCTGCCACATAGAGGACCAATAACGGACAGGCTTTCCTCTGGGACCAACCCTGCCACATAGAGGACCAATAACGGACAGGCTTTCCTCTGGGACCAACCCTGCCACATAGAGGACCAATAACAGACATCCTTTCCTCTGGGACGAAGTGAGAGTTCTTCCTCAAACAACAACTAGTGGTTAGAGCATTGGGCCAGTAACCGAAACGTTGCTGGATCGAATTCCCGAGATAACAAGGTACAAATCTGTCGTTCTGCCGCCGAGCAAGGAAGTTAACCCACTGTTTCCCGGGTGCCGAAAATGATTAAGGCAGCTCCCCCCACCCCCGCACTTCTCTGATTCAGAGTGGTTGGGTTAAACGCGGAAGACACATTTCAGTAGAAGGCAGTCAGTTGTACAACTGACTTAGGTATCCCTCTTTCCCTAAACCTGTCCCGGTCTATGTTGCTGACGAACTGGACACCAAGGGGTAACATATACACAACAGGTTACATGAAATCATAATACACTGAACAAAACTATAAACGCTACATGGATTAATTTCAAGGATTTTACTGAGTTATAGTTCATATTAAAGGAAATATATTCAAATACATTCATTAGAACCTAATCTATGAATGTCACATGAATGGGAATATAAATATGCATCTATTAGTCACAGACTGCCTTGTAAAAATAAAAAAGAAGGGTAGGGCCGTGGATCAGAAAACCAGTCCGTATCTGGTGTGACCGCCATTTGTCTCATGCAGCGTGACAGATCTCCTTCGCACAGTTTCATCAGCTGCCCGTGTGGCTGGTCTCAGACGTTCCTGCAGGTGAAGAAGCCGGTTACACGTGGTCTGTGGTTGTGAGGCCGGTTGGACGTACTGCCAAATTTTCAAAAATGACGTTGGAGGCGGCTTATGGCAAAGAAATTAAACATCCAATTCTCTGGCAAAAGCTCTGCTAGACATTTCTGCAGTCAGCATGCCAATTCCACGCTCCCTCAAAACTTGAGACATCTGTGGCATTGTGTTGTGTCACAAAACTGCACATTTTAGAGTGGCCTATTATTGTCCCCAGCACAGGGTGAACCTGTGTTATGATCATGCTGTTTAATCAGCTCCTTCATATCTACCTGTCAGGTAGATGGATTATCTTGGCAAAGAAGAAATGCTCACTAACTTTATATGTTTCGTTCATATTTTTTGTTTCAGTGTAAAAAAAGAAAACAGAATGAGCAGCGGTTGCGATTGTAAGAGCCAAATAAACAAACATTATTTTGTCTATAAAACCACCACATCCTCGGTCATTCAGAGCTGTTGGGTCTGCAGGTCTGCTCCCTGCATAAAGAGGCTCTTCAAGCTGCCGGGTACAGTATATAGCTGTGGCTAGTAGGAAAGACAGCAGTGAAGTGGATTAATAGGATTAGAATCAACTCTCTCTCTCTCCCTCTATCCTTCTATCCCTCTCTTACCTCTCTCTAATAGTTCCATCACTCTCTCCATGCGCCCCCTCTCTCTGTCTTTCACACACACTCTCTCTCTCTCCGAGTCCCACCTCTCTCTCGCTCACTCCCACTCTCTCTCTCTCTCTCTCCGAGTCCCACCTCTCTCTCGCTCACTCACTCTCTCTCTCCGAATAACATTTCTCTCTCGCTCACTCCCACTCTCTCTCTCTCTCCAAGTCCCACCTCTCTCTCGCTCGCTCACTCTCTCTCTCCAAGACCCACCCCTCTCTCGCTCACTCACTCTCTCTCTCTCCAAGTCCCACCTCTCTCTCGCTCGCCCACTCACTCTCTCTCTCCAAGACCCACCTCTCTCTCGCCCACTCACTCTCTCTCTCTCCAAGTACCACCTCTCGCGCTCACTCCCACTCTCTCTCCAAGTCCCACCTCTCTCTCGCTCACTCTTTCTCTCTATCTCCGAGTCCGACCTATCTCTTGCTCACTTCCACTCTCTCTCTCTCTCTCCGAGTCCCACCTCTCTCTCTCTCTCTCTCTCTCTCTCTCTCTCTCTCTCTCTCTCTCTCTCTCTCTCTCTCTCCCCTACCATTCTCTCTCACCCTTTCTCTCTCACCCCCTCTATTTCCCACTCTCAACACTTTTCCCTGCTCACGTCTCCACCTTCACCTTTCTCTCTCCCTCCCTCCCACCTCCCCTCCCCACTCTCTCATCTGTGATAATGCATTAGCTAAGAAAATATTTGACCTGTTGCTGCATAACTCAATTAGACTGTGAACCCCCTGAGGAGACGTGCTGTTGATGCTGATGCTGCTTGGGTTCTCTCTATCCTCCCATTATTACATAACTGTCTTCACAGCAAAAAAACACAATTCCCCCATTTCACACCATTAAGCTCTGTTCATTTTACTCTCCTACATGCAGCGTCCATTTTACATTCCCAATTCATTCCTTCATCCATCACTCACTATCCCTAAAGCTGAGCCTGTCTAATGTATTGATTCAAATGCACTTATTCTTCCTTCAGCATACAGAGGGCATTTATAAATCATCAAACAATAGAATATTTAAAAAATGTAAATGGTTTTAAGAGCTCTTTCACAACACATTGCTTATATGTTGCCGTCTGTAATAACCGAAACACTGCCAAGCACAGCGGTGTAAAACATGTCCCCCTTGACAACAGATTCGTACACACAATGCTCTCAGGGTCAATCTCGAGGGGCGTCAAAACAATGTTTTGATATCAATAGGTTTGCCTGTGAATTTGAGAGTGGTTACATCCCTCAGCTGTTAATCCAAGCAAGTTTCAGGATGGCAGGACTGTTGTTTTCCAAGATTGTGCCTTTAACGTGACCTAAACAGACCCAAC
The DNA here is from genome assembly GCF_045791955.1 of Oncorhynchus clarkii lewisi. Classification (NCBI taxonomy): domain Eukaryota; kingdom Metazoa; phylum Chordata; class Actinopteri; order Salmoniformes; family Salmonidae; genus Oncorhynchus; species Oncorhynchus clarkii. The sequence goes on along the minus strand of NC_092168.1, from coordinate 48,251,870 downwards.
CTCATCCAGATGGTGACACCTAATGACCCTAATCATAACCAACATCACACTGTATACACACACACAGAGAGAGAGAGAGAGAGACAGAGAGAGAGAGAGAGGAAGAGGAAGAGAGGAAGAGGGAGAGAGAGAGAGAGACAGAGAGAGAGAGAGAGGAAGAGGGAGAGAGGAAGAGGGAGAGAGAGAGAGAGAGACAGAGAGAGAGAGAGAGAGAGAGACAGAGAGAGAGAGAGAGAGACTGAAATATATAAACAACCAAGGTATGCTGAATTCATAGGCCTACCTAATGGTGTCTTCTATAGAGACTAGAATGCAAGAAGACTGTTTAAAACGATTTTAAAAAGCCATCTGCTATGTTTGTGCTGGATGTACTAATTACATTAGGTCAGTACAATGTGCTGGATTGTCAACACAGTGTCCGATTGCACAGGAGACTTTCCGGCAAATGATGGAGTGCGCGGGCAGGTTAGTGGGCACGCCGGCAATCGATTCCTTTATTTTGTTTACATGCTGTGGCGCGAAATTATACGCCCTAATATCCAATTAAAAACTAAGTAAATAAATAAAAACTAAGTGATAATTGTGTTTGGTGGGGATATTACAACAATGAATATGGAAACAAAGCAAGATGTGGTATATATAGGCAACCATAACATTATTGAAACAAAAGATCAAAAACGGGGCTCGTTACAATGTAACACAAACCCAGATATTTCTATAATATCGTGATTTTCTGTGTGTTTTCTCCACGTCTTGCAAACAAGCATTCTTTAGAAAAAGCCTGGAACACCCTGTCCAAATCAACCTACGGCTGTTATTGATGAAGAACAAAGAAAGCTGCACCTGCTTCACTCACCTCCGTAACGACCCAGCATGTACAAGATATATGCCCAGTCAGATTCCGTTGAATCCTCTCCTCTGTGTCAACTAGCAGCCTCCAAGACAGTCATCGTCCTCAACCGTCAACGCAGTCCCTGCCCGCCCCAAACGCTACAGAGGCACCAGGACCACGGCTTGGCAGAGAGAGAGCACTGCCCACGAACACCAAGCCATCGGGAAACACTAGAACAACGTCTCACCGCTCAAGCTTCACTCTCTCCTGGATAACGGCAGTGTAATGTCCCCCTCCTATCATATGCCATGCAAATAATGGTTCGAATATGGATAGAAATTAAAAATCAAGACTGTTTTTAATATAAACTGTTGTCGTAAATCGGGTTCATCACTTGGTTTGAGATTTCTTGTCTTTTGTTCTTCCCAATCCGACGGCTGTGGTTTCTTTGTGTTCACGCTTCCCCTGCAAGCATCGTGCAGCCCCAGCTTTCCTTGGATGATACCATGTGCACAAGAACGCGGGGTTGTAGGAATACAGCAGCACAGAGGAGAATATCAATGGGTGGAGAGCAAGAGCAGGAAAGACCGGTTCCAGGCATAAGCGACATAAGCGGTCGCTTAGGGCTTCAGGCCACTGGGAACTTAGTCGGGGGTCTCAATTTACTGTGTCAAGTTAAAAATAGTAGAATACACCGAGGTACAAGTTCGAAAAATGATTGTGTGCATCAGCAGTTTTTCCTCTTGTTATGTCAGTCACTGAAAGTCACTCCATTAGCCATGTCAGCTAAAAAAACAAACCATTTTAAGATAGATCTGGCTATCTAAACTATCTTAAACTTGTGAATGAATGAAGTGCATTTTATTTTCGTGGCAAATCGCCAGGATTAATTGTCACATAAAAACAAACATTACAATAATGCAGTGATAATTCTTCGTGGCTGGTTCTCTGCAGTGAGCATCGCATAAAGTTACACTACCGTTCAAAAGTCTGGGGTCACTTAGAAATGTCCTTGTTTTTTAAAAAAGTTTATTTTTTTTGTACATTAAAAGTTGGACAAAATTGATCAGAAATACAAAAGAAGACATTGTTAATGTTGTAAATGACTATTGTAGCTGGAAACGGCAGATTTTTTTATGGAATATCTACATAAGCGTACAGAGGCCCATTATCAGCAACCTTCCAAGTTTATAATTTTAAAAGGCTAATTGATTATTAGAAAACCCTTTTGCAATTATATTAGCACAGCTGAAAACTGCTGTCCTGATTAAAGAAGCAATACAACTGGCCTTCTTTAGACTAGTTGAGTATCTGGAGCATCAGCATTTGTGGGATTGATTACAGGCTCAAAATGGCCAAAAAACAAAGACCTTTCTTCTGAAACTCATCAGTCTATTCTTGTTCTGAGAAATGAAGGCTATTCCATGTGAGAAATTGCCAAGAAACTGAAGATCTCATACAACGCTGTGTACAGAACAGCACAAACTGTCTCTAACCAGAATAGAAAGAGGAGTGGGAGGCCCCGGTGCACAACTGAGCAAGTGGACAAGTCCACTCAACTGGCAGCTTCAATAAATAGTAGCCGCAAAACCTTCTTGCTTTTCTTTCAAAAACAAGTACATTTCTAAGTGACCCCAAACTTTTGAACGGTAGTGTATGTATGTTAATATTTATATTTTTCTCTGGATTTTCGAAATTCTCTCGTGACTTTTTTTTTGGGAACCTCTGAATTAACAAACTTTTGAACGGTAAAAGTATGTGGACACCCGTTCAAATTAGTGGATTTGGGTATTTCAGCCACACCTGTTGCTGACAAGTGTATACAATCGAGCACACAGCCATGCAATCTCCATAGACAAACGTTGGCATTAGAATGGCTTTACTGAAGAGCATTAGTGACTTTCAACGTGGCACCGCCATAAGATGCCACCATTCCAACAAGTCAGTTCAACAAATTTCTGCCCTGCTCGAGATGCCCCGGTCAACTGTAAATGCTCTTATTGTGAAAAGCAAATGTCTAGGAGCAACAACAGCTCAGCTAGCAAAGTGGTAGGCCACACGAGCTCAGAGAACGGGACAGCCATGTGTTGAAACGAGTAGCGTGTAAAAATCATCTGTCCTCGGTTGCAACACTCACCGCCGAGTTCCAAACTGCCTCTGGAAGCAACGTCGGCACACAACAATAGTGTATAGTATATTTAATGTATATAGTGTATGGTATATTTAGTGTATATAGTGTATAGTATATATTGTGTATAGTATATTTAATGTATATAGTGTATGGTATATTTAGTGTATATAGTGTATAGTATATATTGTGTATAGTATATTTAATGTATATAGTGTATGGTATATTTAGTGTATATAGTGTATAGTATATATTGTGTATAGTATATTTAATGTATATAGTGTATGGTGTATTTAGTGTATATAGTGTATAGTATATATTGTGTATAGTATATTTAATGTATATAGTGTATGGTATATTTAGTGTATATAGTGTATAGTATATATTGTGTATAGTATATTTAATGTATATAGTGTATGGTATATTTAGTGTATATAGTGTATAGTATATATTGTGTATAGTATATTTAATGTATATAGTGTATGGTATATTTAGTGTATATAGTGTATAGTATATATTGTGTATAGTATATTTAATGTATATAGTGTATGGTATATTTAGTGTATATAGTGTATAGTATATATTGTGTATAGTATATTTAATGTATATAGTGTATGGTATATTTAGTGTATAAAGTGTATAGTATATATTGTGTATAGTATATTTAATGTATATAGTGTATGGTATATTTAGTGTATATAGTGTATAGTATATATTGTGTATAGTATATTTAATGTATATAGTGTATGGTATATTTAGTGTATATAGTGTATAGTATATATTGTGTATAGTATATTTAATGTATATAGTGTATGGTATATTTAGTGTATATAGTGTATAGTATATATTGTGTATAGTATATTTAATGTATATAGTGTATGGTATATTTAGTGTATATAGTGTATAGTATATATTGTGTATAGTATATTTAATGTATATAGTGTATGGTATATTTAGTGTATATAGTGTATAGTATATATTGTGTATAGTATATTTAATGTATATAGTGTATGGTATATTTAGTGTATATAGTGTATAGTATATATTGTGTATAGTATATTTAATGTATATAGTGTATGGTATATTTAGTGTATATAGTGTATAGTATATATTGTGTATAGTATATTTAATGTATATAGTGTATGGTATATTTAGTGTATATAGTGTATAGTATATATTGTGTATAGTATATTTAATGTATATAGTGTATGGTATATTTAGTGTATATAGTGTATAGTATATATTGTGTATAGTATATTTAATGTATATAGTGTATGGTATATTTAGTGTATATAGTGTATAGTATATATTGTGTATAGTATATTTAATGTATATAGTGTATGGTATATTTAGTGTATATAGTGTATAGTATATATTGTGTATAGTATATTTAATGTATATAGTGTATGGTATATTTAGTGTATATAGTGTATAGTATATATTGTGTATAGTATATTTAATGTATATAGTGTATGGTATATTTAGTGTATATAGTGTATAGTATATATTGTGTATAGTATATTTAATGTATATAGTGTATGGTATATTTAGTGTATATAGTGTATAGTATATATTGTGTATAGTATATTTAATGTATATAGTGTATGGTATATTTAGTGTATATAGTGTATAGTATATATTGTGTATAGTATATTTAATGTATATAGTGTATGGTATATTTAGTGTATATAGTGTATAGTATATATTGTGTATAGTATATTTAATGTATATAGTGTATGGTATATTTAGTGTATATAGTGTATAGTATATATTGTGTATAGTATATTTAATGTATATAGTGTATGGTATATTTAGTGTATATAGTGTATAGTATATATTGTGTATAGTATATTTAATGTATATAGTGTATGGTATATTTAGTGTATATAGTGTATAGTATATATTGTGTATAGTATATTTAATGTATATAGTGTATGGTATATTTAGTGTATATAGTGTATAGTATATATTGTGTATAGTATATTTAATGTATATAGTGTATGGTATATTTAGTGTATATAGTGTATAGTATATATTGTGTATAGTATATTTAATGTATATAGTGTATGGTATATTTAGTGTATATAGTGTATAGTATATATTGTGTATAGTATATTTAATGTATATAGTGTATGGTATATTTAGTGTATATAGTGTATAGTATATATTGTGTATAGTATATTTAATGTATATAGTGTATGGTATATTTAGTGTATAGTCTATATAGTGAATATAGTGTATAGAGTGTGTATTATATATGGTGTATATAGTGCATAAAGTGTGTAGTGTATTTAGTGTATAAAGTGTATAGTATATATTGTGTATAGTATATTTAATGTATATAGTGTATGGTATATTTAGTGTATAGTCTATATAGTGAATATAGTGTATAGAGTGTGTATTATATATGGTGTATATAGTGCATAAAGTGTGTAGTATATTTAGTGTATATAGTGTATAGTATATATAGTGTATAGTATGTATAGTTCATATAGTGTACGTATATTGTTTATAGTATATATAGTGTGTATAATGCGAATACTGTATTGTGTTTAAAGTGTATAGTGTATATACTGTATAGCATGTATAGTGAATATAATATATAGTATATATAGTCTATATAGTTTATGGTATATATAGTTTGAATAGTGTGAAGACTGTATTGCGTATGAACTGTATATAGTGTATTGCATATATAGTGTATATAGTGTATAGTATATTTTGTGTGTATAGTGTATAGTATATTTCGTGTATATAGTGTGTAGTATATATAGTGTATATAGTGTATTAAGTTTTGGAAAGTGGAAAGTTTTAAGTTCCTCGGCGTACACATCACGGACTAGCTGAATTGGTCCACCCACACAGACAGCATGGTGAAGAAGGCTCAGTGGCGCCTCTTCAACCTCAGGAGGCTGAAGAAATTCGGCTTGTCACCAAAAACACTCACCGAAAACGCTCACAAACGTTTACAGATGCACAATCGAGAGCATCCTGTCGGGCTGTATCACCGCCTGGTACGCCAACTGCTCCGCCCACAACCGTAAGGCTCTCCAGAGGGTATTGAGGTCTGCACAACGCATCACCGGGGGCAAACTACCTGCCCTCCAGGACACCTACATCACCTGATGTCACAGGAAGGCCAAAAAATATCATCAAGGACAACAACCACCCGAGCCACTGCCTGTTCACCCCGCTATCATCCAGAAGGTGAGGTCAGTATAGATGCATCAAAGCGGGGACCGAGAGACTGAAAAACAGCTTCTATCTCAAGGCCATTAGACTTGTCTAACAGCCACCACTAACATTGAGAGGCTGCTGCCAACATACTGACTCAACTCTAGCCACTTTAATAATGGAAAAATGTATGTAATAAATGTATTCCTAGCCACTTTAAACAATGCCACTTCATATAATGTTTACATACCCTATATTACTCATCTCATATGTATATACTGTACTCTATACCATCTACTCTATCTTGCCTATGCCGTTCAGCCATCACACATTCATATATTTTTATGTACATATTCTTATTCATTCCTTTACACTTGTGTGTATAAGGTAGCTGTTGTGAAATTGTTAGGTTAGATTAGTTATATATTACTGTACGGTCGGAACGAGAAGCACAAGCATTTCGCTACACTCGCATTAACATCTGCTAACCATGTGTATGTGACAAACAAAATTTGATTTGATTTAGATTTGATTTATGTATTTAGTGTATATAGTGTATTTAGTGCATATAGTGTGTAGTATATTTAGTGTATATAGTGTGTAGTATGCTTAGTGTATATAGTGTGTAGTATATTTAGCGTATATAGTGTATAGTATATATAATATATACATTGTATAGTATATATAGTGTACATAGTGTGCAGTACATATATTGTATATAGTGTATATATAGTATATAGTGTAAAGTATATACAGTGTATAGTATATGTAGAGTTTACACTGTGTAGTATATATAGTGTATATAGCGTATAGTGTATATAGTATATATTGTGTATATACTGTATTCAATCAAAACAAATCAAATTGTATTAGTCACATGCGCCGAAAACAACAGGTGTAGGTAGACATTACAGTGAAAAACTTACTTACGAGCCACAAACCAACATTGCAGTTTTAAAAAATATGGATAAGAATAAGAGATAAAAAAACAAAACAGTTGTGTATAAACTGTGTGTAGTGTATAGCATATACAGTGTATATAGTGTATAATATATATAGTGTATATAGTGTATAGTATATCTAGTGTATATAGTGCATGGTAAACATAGTGTATTGATTTTGTAGTATATATAGTGTATATAGTGTGAATACTGTATTGTGTATGAAGTGTATACTGTATATAGTGTATAATATATATAGTGTATATAGTGTATAGTAAATAGAGTGTATATAGCTTATAATCTAAATAGTGTATATAGTGTTAATGCTGTATTGTATATATAGTGTATATAGTGTATAGCATGTATAGTGTTTATAGTGTATTGTATATATTGTGTACATAGTGTATGTATAGCGTGTAAAATGTAAAGTGTATACAGTACATATTGTGTATAAAGTGTAAATAGTGTGTATATAGTGTATATAGTATATAATGTATAGTATATATAGTCTAGAGAGAGACGTTGTTCTGTTGTATATATAGTTTATAAAGAGTATAATGTATAGTATAAATAATGTACAAAGAGTGTAGCGTATAGTATATATAGTGTTCATACTATATCGTATATATAGTGTGTATAGTGTATATAGTGTATGTATAGTGTGTATACTGTATACTGTGTATAGTGTACATAGTGTAAATAGTGTATATAGTATATATGGTGAATATAGTGTATATAGTGTGTTGTGTATTGTGTATTTGGTGTGCATATGGTGTGTATAGTGTACATAGTGTATATTGTTTATATAGTATATATAGTGCATGTGGTATGTACAGTATATATAGTGTATATAGTGTAAATACTGTATATAGTATGTACAGGTTATATAGTGAATTGTGTATATAATATATATAGTGTGTATAGTGTTTAGTAAATATAGTGTATATGGTGTGTATATAGTGTATATAGTTTATATAGTATATATAGTGTATGTGGTATGTCCAGTATATATAGTGTGTATAGTGTAAAAAGTGTATATAGTATATACAGTATATACAGTGCCTTGCAAAAGTATTCTGCCCCCTTGAACTTTGCGACCTTTTGCCACATTTCAGGCTTCAAACATAAAGATATAAAACTGTATTTTTTTGTGAAGAATCAACAACAAGTGGGACACAATCATGAAGTGGAACGACATTTATTGGATATTTCAAACTTTTTTAACAAATCAAAAACTGAAAAATTGGGCGTGCAAAATTATTCAGCCCCTTTCAGTGCAGCAAACTCTCTCCAGAAGTTCAGTGAGGATCTCTGAATGATCCAATGTTGACCTAAATGACTAATGATGATAAATACAATCCACCTGTGTGTAATCAAGTCTCCGTATAAATGCACCTGCACTGTGATAGTCTCAGAGGTCCGTCAAAAGCGCAGAGAGCATCATGAAGAACAAGGAACACACCAGGCAGGTCCGAGATACTGTTGTGAAGAAGTTTAAAGCCGGATTTGGATACAAAAAGATTTCCCAAGCTTTAAACATCCCAAGGAGCACTGTGCAAGCGATAATATTGAAATGGAAGGAGTATCAGACCACTGCAATGTGGTATGTACAGTATATATAGTGTATATAGTGTAAATACTGTATATAGTATGTACAGATTATATAGTGTATACAGTGTATATAGTATGTACAGTATATATAGTATATAGAGTGTGTATAGTGTATATAGTGTTTATTGTGTACGTAGTGTATATTGTGTATATAGTGTATATAGTGTTCATAGTGTGTATAGTGTACATAGTGTATATAGTTTATATATTGTATATAGTCAATATTGCATGTACAGTATATATACTGTACAAAGGGTTTTTGTGTACGTGGTGTATATTGTGTATATAGTTTAGATAGTGTATATAGTGTATATGATGTATATAGTTTATATAGTGTTTATAGTGTGTATATTGTATATGGTGTCTATAGTGTGTATAGTGTATACAGAGTATATAGTGTGTATGGTGTCTATAGTTTGTATACAGTTGAAGTCGGAAGTTTACAGACACTTAGGTTGGAGTTATTAAAAATAGTTTTTTAACCACTCCAGAAATGTCTTGTTTAACAAACTGTAGTTTTGGCAAGTCTGTTAGGACATCTACTTTTTGCATGACACAAGTCATTTTTCCCCAAAAAATGTTTCACTTATAATTGCCTGTATCACAATTCCAGTGGGTCAGAAGTTTACATACACTAAGTTGACTGTGCCTTTAAACAGCTTATAGAATTCCAGAAAAATGTATTGGTTTTGGAAGCTTCTGATAGGCTAATTGAGTCAATTGGAGGTGTACCTGTGGCTGTATTTCAAGGCCTACCTTCAAACTCAGTACCTCTTTGACATCATGGGAAAATCAAAAGAAATCAGCCAAGACCTCAGAAAAATAATTATAGACCTCCACAAGTCTGGTTAATTCTTGTGAACAATTTCCAAACGCCTGAAAGTACCACGTTCATGTGTACAAACAATAGTACGCAAGTATAAACACCATGGGACCACGCAGCCGTCATACCGCTTAGGAAGGAGACGCATTCTGCCTTTTAGAAATTAATGTACTTTGGTGCAAAAAGTGCAAATCAATCCCAGAACAACAGCAAAGGACCTTGTGAAGATGCTGGAGGAAACAGGTACACAAGTATCTGTATCCACAGTAAAACGAGTCCTATATCGACATAACCTGAAAGGCTGCTCAGCAAGGAAGAAGCCACTGCTCCAAACCCACTGTAAAAAAGCCAGTCTACGGTTTGCAACTGCACATGGTGACAAAGATCATACTTTTTGGAGAAATGTCCTCTGGTCTGATGAAACAGAAATAGAACTGTTTGACCATAATAACCATCGTTATGTTTGGAGGAAAAAGGGGGAGGCTTGCAAGCCGAAGAATACCATCTCAACCGTGAAGCACGGGGGTGGCAGCATCATGTTATGGGGGTGCTTTGCTGCAGGAGGGCCTGGTGCACTTCACAAAATAGACGACATCACGAGGAGGGAAAATGATGTGGATATATTGAAGCAACATCTCAAGACATCAAATCAAAGTTTATTTGTCATGTGCGCCGAATACAACAGGTGTTAAACCTTACAGTGAAATGCTTACTTACAAGCTCTAACCAATGGTGTGAAAAAAAATGTATGTGTGTGTGTGTGTGTGTAGGTAAGTAAAGAAATAAAACAACAGTAAAAAGACATTTGAAAAAAGAGTAGCAAGGCTATGTACAGACACCGGTTAGTCTGGCTTAATTTAGGGCCTTCCTCTGACACCGCCTGGTGTAGAGGTCCTGGATGGCAGGCAGCTTTGCCCCAGTGATGTACTGGGCCGTACGTACTACTTTCTGAAGTGCCTTGCTGTCGGAGGCCGAGCAATTATCGTACCAGGCAGTGATGAAACCGGTCAGGATGCTCTCGATGTTGCAGCAGTAGAACCTTTTGAGGATCTCAGGACCCATGCCAAATCTTTTTAGTTTCCTGAGGGGGAATAGACTTTGTCGTGCCCTCTTCACGACTGTCTTGGTGTGTTTGGACCATTCTAGTTTGTTGTTGTTGTGGACACCAAGGAATTTGAATCTCTCAACCTGCTCCACTACAGCCCTGTCGATGAGAATGGGGACGTGCTCGGTGCTCCTTTTCCTGTAGTCTACAATCATCTCCTTAGTCTTGGTTACTTTGAGGGATAGGTTGTTATTCTGGCACCACCCGGCCAGGTCTCTGACCTCCTCCCTATAGGCTGTCTCGTCATTGTCAGGAAGTTAAAGCTTGGTCGCAAATGGGTCTTCCAAATAGACAACAACCCCAAGCATACTTCCAAAGTTGTGTCAAAATAGCTTAACCTTTCTGGCGCAGGTGTTCCGCTAGCAACCCACCTCGACAACATCCGGTGAAATTGCAGGGCGCCAAATTCAAAACACAGAAATAGTCATAGTAAACATTCATAAAATATACAAGTGTAATACATCAGATTAAAGATGATATTTTTTGTTAATCCAGCCGCTTGTAAGATTTCAAAAAGGCTTTATTTGATTTGATTTGACTTTACGGCGAAAGCATACCATGCGATTATCTGAGGACAGCGTCCCGCATACAAAAGCATGAAAAACATTTTCCAACCAAACAAATGCGTCACGAAAGTCAGAAATAGCGATAAAATAAATTGCTTACCTTTGTACATCTTCATCTTTTTGCAATACCAAAGGTCCCAGTTACACAATGAATGGTCGCTTTGTTCGATAAAGTCCTTCTTTATATCCCAAAAATGTCAGTTTATTTGGCGTGTTTGATTCAGAAATACACCGGTTCCAACTCACCCAACATGATTACAACGGATCTAATAAGTTACCTGTAAACTTGGTCTAAACATTTCAAACAACGTTTCTAATCCAACCTCAGGTACCTAAAATGTAAATAATCGATCAAATTTAAGACGAAATAGACTGTTTCCAATACCGGAGAAAGACAATGAGGAGAGCTCTCATTCACACACACCAAAAGACTAGAGTCCACCTGAGTGACACTTACAAAGACTACTTCATAAAAAAAAAAAACATTGAACAATTTCTAAAGACTTGTGACATCTAGTGGAAGCCATAGGAACTGCGATCTGGGTCCTAATAATTCAGCTTCCCCATAGCAATGCATTGTAAAATCCAATGACCTCAAAATATTTTTTACTGGATGGATTGTCTTCGTGGTTTCGCCTGCCAAATCAGTTCTGTTATACTCACAGACACTGTTTAAACAGTTTTTGTTTACTACCATGCATATGCATATCTTAGCTTCTGGGCCTGAGTAGCAGGTAGTTTACTTTGGGCACCTCCTAGCAAAAAAATTTACTAGGATTAAATGTCAGGAATTGTGGAAAAACTGAGTTTAAATGTATTTGGCTAAGGTGTATGTAAACTTCCAAATTCAACTGTATGTTTATATAGTGTTTATAGTGTATATAGTGTGTTGTGTATTTAGTGTATATAGTGTGTATAGTATATATAGTGTGTATATTGTGTGTAGTATATATAGTGTGTATAGTATATATAGTGTGTTGTGTATTTAGTGTATATAGTGTGTATAGTGTGTATAGTATATATAGTGTGTTGTGTATTTAGTGTATATAGTGTGTATAGTGTGTATAGTATATATAGTGTGTATAGTATATATAGTGTGTATAGTGTGTATAGTATATATAGTGTGTATAGTATATATAGTGTGTATAGTATATATAGTGTGTTGTGTATTTAGTGTATATAGTGTGTATAGTGTGTATAGTATATATAGTGTGTTGTGTATTTAGTGTATATAGTGTGTATAGTGTGTATAGTATATATAGTGTGTATAGTATATATAGTGTGTATAGTGTGTATAGTATATATAGTGTGCATAGTCTATATAGTGTGCATAGTCTATATAGTGTGTATAGTGTGTATAATATATATAGTGTGTATAGTGTGTATAGTATATATAGTGTGTATAGTATATATAGTGTGTATAGAGCATATTTGAAGACAAATATAGTCCAAACCCTTTCCTTGTGTTTTTGTCGTTGGTCCACAACTGTCACACACACAACTATGCTGTCCATTCAGCACCACCACAGGTACCAAAGTTGTAGGCTAAAAGTCATTCAGCACCATGGACAGCGCTATACCGGCTGCGTTCCCACAGAATATGTTACAGTACGTAGGTATGATGCAGTGACACTAACCTCTGCCTTTGTCTGTATCTAGCCTATTGTTTTGGTCTGGTAGTGTTTCCGTACTGATTTTACAGTACTTCCTCACACAGTAAAAAGATAAGCCGAGACATTAGTCCAAAAGCTAGACTTTAAATTGTATTTGGTGAGCTGAGCAAAGCAATGTCGCCACCAAGTGCATAAAGGGAAAACTACAGTAGTAAATACTGGATTGAGCAGTGGGCTCCGTGAGCTTGTCGCTTTAAGGGGTAACCCTTCTGCATTGGTTATTATTATCATCTGACGGACATAACGGTAGGCCACCTTACGCATAGCTGGAAACTGGAAAACCATTCGCTGGGTCTGTTCGCCACACACAGACACCCGTTCCGAAACGTTACCGTTACAAAGGCCTACGATCACGAGTGGTGACTACTTTTTCCGTCGACGTTGATGTCGCTACTTCCTCGGTAGAGAGTCGTTATTTTTCTTCTATTGAATCGAGAGCTTATCGGAAGACAAGATGGCAGAGATGGGGATGGGGAAGGGGGTTACTGCGGGGAAACTTGCCAGTAACGTGCAGAAAAAATTAACACGGGCCCAAGAGAAGGTAAGATATTGAATAACGTAAATGCGTTATATTCCGTTATGTCTTGTTCCATCCAAATGACATCACCCGGAGAGGACTCAATGACGCATCATCATGACGGTCAACCTTTAAAAACCTAGTAGGCCTGCGGTCGTCGGGATATGTCCTTAATTCATCCGTTATTTAATTACACTCATACCTTTTAACAGTATACCTATCGGCCGCAAACATGTAGATATGTATGTAGAAATTGAGCAATATAAGTAATTGTATAGCTAAACCAATGTAATGTTCTGCAAATTAAATGAATTCACTAATCCGGCCTGCAATAGTGCAGTGACTATTCAATAACAATATTGTCGATTACATTCCATGCAGCACCCATAACCAAAAAGGATTCCGTTTCCGGTTAGATTTGATATACAGTAGTTAATTTAACATGTAATAAAAAGCCTTATTTAGCTGTAATTCAAATGGTATATGACCTGATGGTATTAGTGGCCTTGTATCCCTATTGGACAACAGAGGGAGGGAATGACTGGATGGGAGGTGGGGGATGGACAACGTGTACAGTTCCTTCAGAAACTATTACTTTTTTCCCACACGTTTTTAAATACATTTTGTTGTGTTACAAAGTGGCATTCAAATGGATTTAATTGTCTTTTTTTTTTTTGTCAACGATCTATCCAAAATACTCTGTAATGTCAAAGTTGAAGAAATATGTTTAAGAGGTATTAGAATACAGTATATGCAAGTTATTTGAAAACAAAAAACGTTTTTTTTTTTACATTTTTTATTTGATGGCTGCCAAATATGTCATGAAGAACCAAAAAACTACAACAGTTAGTTGAATTAGTCTATATATAAGATCATTAGCGCATGGTTGGGAGGGCTCTTTGATATGAATCTAGCCTATAGGTAGATTTAAATACAGGAGAAACACTTTTGAGCTTAAAAATGACACGACAAATATATGTCAATAGTGAGTGACCTAAGGTAACACAGTAACACTTGACATCCAGTTTTTATACATGTGTAGTAACATTGTGAATATATTACAAATCAACATTGTTGTTACATAAGACTTAGAAAAGTGCTTTATAATTGCATAGAAAGGGTTACTACAGTTACTACATACATTGGGTGGATTATATATACCTAAGGTATTTAAACTGGAACAAACATTTCAATTACGAGTGCCAAAAAAATCTAACTAACTGATTGTATTAGTTTTAGAAAAGGTTATGTTATTATCTTTGTGTAGCATAAGGTTAATCAATAAATGTAATAAATGTACATTCACAAACATTGATATTGAAAAAATAAAAAAATAAACCGGCAATAGAGCATGCTGGGAAATATGATAATGTTAGGCATGGTTTTGAATGGAAAGTAATGTGTATGAGTTTCAGGCCCCTATATTGGGGTAAAACTAGGCCCTCAGAATAATGCCTTATGAAATACTTATGTTATTGTGCAAAAAAAAAACTAAACGTTTTTTTACATATTCACTTAGTATCTGACTAGCTGGTCTGAAAGAACAAAAACAGATGAATGCAACAACCATGTCACTAACAAGTACAGTCATGGGTAGTAACTACAATTTTTACTAAAAAGGAAAGGCACTCTGGGAAATATTTGAATAAGGCTTTACACTAAGCAGTTTGTTAGTAGAACACTTTTCCAGTGTCTATATGTGTCCACAGACTCAACACTTTCAGTGTTGATTTAATTTTTTTTTTTTAACAATGGATCATTTGCTGTGTTATAGCATCCAACTTGCTGTTTTCAATGTTTGCGAATGACTTTGAGTTATTCTGCAATATTTTCAGGTACCATAAAAATCTATTGCAACTTTCAACCTTTTCAGTGGCATGTTGAAAGAGCCATACAGTAGTTGAGCATCACAACTTATTTATACTTCTCTGTACAAAATATAATTATTTAATTTGTTTTACTTGATTATGTACACCTGAAGCAATGCACTTTCAGGAGAATGGACATTTACATAACGTTCGCATAGAAATGTATTGAGTAGATCCAATATGACTGTCAGATAGCATAGGAGATTGTGTGTGCTCTATTCATTATATTTATATCTTCAACATTCAGTTCAAGATACAGTTCTGCCATTATTTGAAGGCAGCCAATCTAATAATATTCAAATATTTATGAAAAAAAGTATTTGCTTTTCTGAGATCTGTACTAGAGGTTGACCGATTATGATTTCTCAACGCCGATACCGATACCGATTATTGGAGGACCAAAAAAGCCGATAGCGATTAATCGGCCAATTTTAAATAAATATAATGACAATTACAACAATACTGAATGAACACTTATTTTAACTTAGTATAATACATCAATAAAATCAATTTAGCCTCAAGTAAATAATGAAACATGTTCAATTTGGTTTAAATAATGCAAAAACAAAGTGTTGGAGAAGAAAGTAAAAGTGCAATATGTGCTATGTAAGAAAGCTAACGTTTCAGTTCCTTGCTCAGAACATGAGAACATATGAATGCTGGTGGTTCCTTTTAACATGAGTCTTCAATATTCCCAGGTAAGAAGTTTTAGGTTGTAGTTATTATAGGAATTATAGGACTATTTCTCTCTATACCATTTGTATTTCATTAACCTTTGACTATTTCACGTTCTTATAGGCACTTTAGTATTGGCAGTGTAACAGTATAGCTTCCGTCCCTCTCCTCGCTCCTCCCTGGGCTCTAACCAGCAGCACAAGTACAACAGCCACTCTCGAAGCAGCGTTACCCATGCAGAGCAAGGGGAACAACTACTAGAAGGCTCAGAGCGAGTGACGTTTGAAACGCTATTAGCGTGCGCTAACTAGCTAGCCATTTCACTTCGGTTACACCAGCCTCATCTCGGGAGTTGATAGGCTTGAAGTCATAAACAGCGCAATGCTTGACGCACAACGAAGAGCTGCTGGCAAAACGCACTAAAGTGCTGTTTGAATGAATGTTTACGCGCCTGCTTCTGCCTACCACCGCTCAGTCAGATACTTGTATGCTTGTATGCTCAGTCAGATTATATGCAAGGCAGGACACGCTAGATAATATCTAGTAATATCATCAACCATGTGTAGTTAACTAGTGATTATGATTGATTGTTTTTCATAAGATAAGTTTAATGCTAGCTAGCAACTTACCTTGGCTTACTGCATTCGCGTAACAGGCAGTCTCCTTGTGGAGTGCAATGAGAGAGAGGCAGGTCGTTATTGCGTTGGACTAGTTAACTGTAAGGTTGCAAGATTGGATCCCCTGAGCTGACAAGATGAAAATCTGTCGTTCTGCCCCTGAACAAGGCAGATAACCCACCGTTCATAGGCCGTCATTGAAAATAAGAATGTGTTCTTAACTGACTTGCCTAGTAAAATAAAGATTAAATAAAGGTATACATTTATTTGTTGTATTATTTTTTAATCGGGCAAATCGGCGCACAAAAATTTGAAATCGGCCCTAATTAATCGGCCATTCTGATTAATCGGTCGACCTCTAATCTGTCCTCAAATAGTTGTAGTCAACTCCAAAGTAGCTATTTGTTTCCCCGGAAAAAAATTGTTCCTTTCAACAAAGCATAGTTATCTATTACACTGTAAATTATCTACTCTGAGACTGTCTTTGTGATCTGGGGTTTGAACTGAATCATCTGGGATCTGAACTGAATCATCTGGGGTCTGAACTGAATCATCTGGGGTCTGAACTGAATCATCTGGGGTCTGAACTGAATCATCTGGGGTCTGAACTGAATCATCTGGGGTTTGAACTGAATAATGTGCCAATGTTTTTTGATTGTACCTTGCATGGCATTTCCCAGAGGAGAATATTCCACAAAACATTGTATCCTCGGGTCAGTCTTTTTGCGTACTGAGGATTTCAAGCTATCCAATTGGCTAGTGTCCATGATGCGTTCTCCAGCTGATTGTAGGCACTCCTCGGAATAATCTCTATCCCGAAATCTGTTCATCAAAACTGTACTTTGTTGGGAGAAAGCAGCTACAGATTCGCCGGACATGTTTAAACTGACTGATCGGCTTTTCTTTAGAGGAATGGGGTGGAAACTATCACTTCTTAGAAGCGTCTTTCGATCTGTGGGCTTCCTGTATAGATTGGTGACGAGCGTGTCCTTTTCTTTGGTGATCTGAATGTCAAGGAAGCTGACGCTGAAGTAATCAAAGTCCACGGTGAAACGAAAATGACCATTCCACTTTTTAAAGATTTTCACTGAACATCAGGTTAATGCCAATGTATCATCTATATAACGTCGATATAGTTTGATCTTGGATAGAAAGGTATTTTTCTCAGGGTTGAGAATGCGATCATGTTTGTAAGAGTTCCATGTAAAGATTGTCATAATTTGGGGCCATCGTTCTCCCTATAACAGTTCCTTTAATTTGAAGGAAAAAGTCACTTCAACTCATAAAACAGTTATTTTTGAGTACCAGATCTTTTATTTTACCTTTATTTAACTAGGCAAATCAGTTAAGAACAAATTCTTATTTTCAATGACGGCCCAGGAACAGCCTGTTCAGGGGCAGAATGACAGATTTGTACCTTGTCAACTCGGGGACTTCCGGTTACTAGTCCAACACTCTAACCACTAGGCTACCCTGCTGCTCCCCTCTGCTAGGTGTCTGATACATGAGGAGCCAGGCCAAGTCTGTAGGGCGTACCTGTATATCTCCTGTATAAATGAGACAAGGATTGTTTTACATATGTACCTCTCTTGTATAAATGAGACAAGGATTGTTTTACATATGTACCTCTCCTGTATAAATGAGACAAGGATTGTTTTACATATGTACCTCTCTTGTATAAATGGCTAGGATAAAGATGAATGTTAAAGGTATGTCTTTGTTCAATGTATTTTTTCCCCAGGTAATGCAGAAGTTGGGTAAAGCAGATGAGACCAGAGATGTTGCATTTGAGGAAGGAGTAATCAACTTCAACAAACAATATGTAAGAGTCAACAAACAATATTAGTCTTTTAATTAAAAATGATCTGCCTCCTCCAACAAAAGCCATGATCTGTGTACAATGACATGTTTTATGTTCCCTTCTCAGACAGAGGGATCCAAACTGCAAAAAGACCTTAGAGCCTACCTGGCTGCAGTACAAAGTAAGATTATAATTTAATCTAGACTATTTTAACACGATGACTACTCCGGGCACGTACGTGCACCCGCGTGCGTCATCGAGCGCATAGTTGATTTTGTCCATCCCACATCAGACACGATCATAACACGCAGGTTGAAATATTAAAATGGACTCTGAACCAACTGTATTCATTTGGGGACAGGTCAAAAACCACACATGAAACATTCCTGGACATTTAGCGAGGTCCTTTTAAACTGGACCCATTTGGAGTCACACAAAACCATGTGTTCTTTACTCTGACAATTAAACCCACAGATAAAAGTTAGTTTCTAGTAATCACTTCTTCTTCTTCTATGGATTTGAATTGGCGGTTGTCAACCGATTTTAAAGTGCATTAGCACCACCAACTGGACTGGAGTGTGAACCTCCAGTTCATCTCTAAATCACCCACGTGGATATAGGCTCCTGAAAAAACCAATGAGGAGATGGGAGAGGCGGGACTTGCGGAGCGTCAAGCGTCAAAAATAGAGCCAAGTTCTATTTTAACGCCTAGCTACGCAGACGCTCATTGACGCGCGCGAGCAGTTTGGATGAAATGACTGAATAGCATGTATGTGTAAATATTTTGCAAGGCTCGTGCAACGCAACGCGGGCGGTGTGGAAGCATGTTAGGGCTGGATTTCCAGACATAGATTAAGCTTAGTCCTGGACAAAAAAAACAAATTCTCAATGGAGATTGCAACAGCTATCTGCCCATAAGTCATTATTTTGGTCTGTACAATCCTCTCCACTGATGCCTGTCTGTCTGTCATGTCTGTCATGTCTGTCATGTCTGTCTGTCTGTCTGTCTGTCTGTCTGTCTGTCTGCCTGTCTTGTCTGTCATGTCTGTCATGTCTGTCTGTCTGTCTGTCTGTCTGTCTGTCTGTCTGTCTGTCTGTCTGTGTCTGTCTGTCTGTCTGTCTGTCTGTCTGTCTGTCTGTCTGTCTGTCTGTCTGTCTGTCTGTTTCTCTGTTTCTCTGTCTGTCTGTCTGTCTGTCTGTCTGTCTGTCCGTCTGTCTGTCTGTTTCTCTGTCCGTCTGTCTGTCTGTTTCTCTGTCTGTCTGTCTGTCTATCCGTCTGTCTGTCTGTTTCTCTGTCTGTCTGTCTGTCTATCCGTCTGTCTGTCTGTCCTACTGTCCGTCTGTCCGTCCGTCTGTCTGCCTGTCTCTCTGTCTGTCTACAGCGATGCACGAATCCTCCAAGAACCTTCAGGAGTGTCTGTCTGACATGTACGAGCCGGAGTGGTACGGCAAAGATGACTTGGACTCCATCGTTGAGGTCAGAGGGCATCTTTAGTTATCACAACTAAAGTCACATTCATTTAATTCACTGACCCATCCTTCTATCCTTTCTCTCTCTTCTTCAGCCCCTGCAGTCTCTCAGCCCTCAGTCACTCCCTCTCGCTCCCTGACTGTGCTCTCTCTCCAACTCTCTCTTCCTCCCCCACACACACTAGGGTTGAATATTTTCCCGGAATTTTACAAATGTTCCATCCCGAGAATAAATCACTTTCCTACTAGATAACCGAGTATTTCCCGCTAAAATCGGAAGTGTCATTCAAAAGCATTCAAAAGCATTCTAAATGATTCTAAAGCATTCTAAAGGATTTTAAAGGATTCTAAAGCATTCAAAACCATTCTAAAGCATTCAAAACCACTCTAAAGCATATAAATATGTCTGCATTTGATCAGAGCTTTGACCAGCGTGAACATTTTAATGAGCCCAAGCAACAAAAAAAAAATAATGTTTTTGTCATTGTGCTGTTATCCAATAAATATATGATATAGACTACTGCACATTATGCACGACAGAAAAACATAATGTAGCTACGCTCTCATGGGTAAATCAGTAGGCTAATCTTTTTAAGTGAACTGTATTACTGTACTGTATTATATTATACCGTGTTATATAGACTGGAATTACACACATCATTCAAACCGTGATGAAGCAGGGAGAGAACATGTGATTAAGTTGCAGCACATGCATCCTACACAGTTACAAGTATAGGCTAGCAAATGTAATAACAGTTTTGAAATCTGTTGCATATCTTTCATAATATCTACCCTAATGTCAGTAGCCTACCTCCTCTTTCTCTCTCTATTGCTTCATTTATTCCTTCCTCGCTTTCACGAGTTAAATTAAATGGGTTTTATTGTCCTTATCTTTAACGTTCTGATGACATGCTTGAAAAACATAGGACACGAATTAGATGCAGAAGGCTTTCACTTCTCTTCAAGAAGATTGAATGGTTATGGGTCTGAATTAATAACTGCTATAGTCTACCACCATCTGAATGGTTATGGGTCTGAATGGATATTAGTCTGAATGGTTATGGGTCTGAATTAATAACTGCTATAGTCTACCACCATCTGAATGGTTATGGGTCTGAATGGTTATGGGTCTGAATGGTTATGGGTCTGAATTAATAACTGCTATAGCCTACCACCATCTGAATGGTTATGGGTCTGAATTAATAACTGCTATAGTCTACCACCATCTGAATGGTTATGGGTCTGAATTAATAACTGCTATAGTCTACCACCATCTGAATGGTTATGGGTCTGAATTAATAACTGCTATAGTCTACCACCATCTGAATGGTTATGGGTCTGAATGGGTATGGGTCTGAATTAATAACTGCTATAGTCTACCACCATCTGAATGGTTATGGGTCTGAATTAATAACTGCTATAGTCTACCACCATCTGAATGGTTATGGGTCTGAATTAATAACTGCTATAGTCTACCACCATCTGAATGGTAATGGGTCTGAATTAATAACTGCTATAGCCTACCACCATCTGAATGGTTATGGGTCTGAATGGTTATGGGTCTGAATTAATAACTGCTATAGCCTACCACCATCTGAATGGTTATGGGTCTGAATGGTTATGGGTCTGAATTAATAACTGCTATAGTCTACCACCATCTGAATGGTTATGGGTCTGAATGGTTATGGGTCTGAATTAATAACTGCTATAGTCTACCACCATCTGAATGGTTATGGGTCTGAATGGTTATGGGTCTGAATTAATAACTGCTATAGCCTACCACCATCTGAATGGTTATGGGTCTGAATGGTTATGGGTCTGAATTAATAACTGCTATAGTCTACCACCATCTGAATGGTTATGGGTCTGAATTAATAACTGCTATAGTCTACCATCATCTGAATGGTTATGGGTCTGAATGGTTAAGGGTCTGAATTAATAACTGCTATAGTCGACCACCATCTGAATGGTTATGGGTCTGAATGGTTATGGGTCTGAATGGTTATGGGTCTGAATTAATAACTGCTATAGACTACCACCATCTGAATGGTTATGGGTCTGAATGGTTATGGGTCTGAATGGTTATGGGTCTGAATTAATAACTGCTATAGTCTACCACCATCTGAATGGGTATGGGTCTGAATTAATAACTGCTATAGTCTACCACCATCTGAATGGTTATGGGTCTGAATTAATAACTGCTATAGTCTACCACCATCTGAATGGTTATGGGTCTGAATTAATAACTGCTATAGTCTACCACCATCTGAATGGTTATGGGTCTGAATTAATAACTGCTATAGTCTACCACCATCTGAATGGTTATGGGTCTGAATTAATAACTGATGTAGTCTACCACCATCTGAATGGTAATGGGTCTGAATTAATAACTGCTATAGCCTACCACCATCTGAATGGTTATGGGTCTGAATGGTTATGGGTCTGAATTAATAACTGCTATAGCCTACCACCATCTGAATGGTTATGGGTCTGAATGGTTATGGGTCTGAATTAATAACTGCTATAGTCTACCACCATCTGAATGGTTATGGGTCTGAATGGTTATGGGTCTGAATTAATAACTGCTATAGTCTACCACCATCTGAATGGTTATGGGCCTGAATTAATAACTGCTATAGTCTACCACCATCTGAAGGGTTATGGGTCTGAATTAATAACTGCTATAGTCTACCACCATCTGAATGGTTATTGGTCTAAATGGTTATGGGTCTGAATGGTTATGGGTCTGAATTAATAACTGCTATAGTCTACCACTATCTGAATGGTTATGGGTCTGAATTAATAACTGCTATAGTCTACCACCATCTGAATGGTTATTGGTCTGAATGGTTATGGGTCTGAATGGTTATGGGTCTGAATTAATAACTGCTATAGTCTACCACCATCTAAATGGTAATGGGTCTGAATTAAAAACTGCTATAGTCTACCACAATCTGAATGGTTATGGGTCTGAATTAATAACTGCTATAGTCTACCACCATCTGAATGGTAATGGGTCTGAATGGTTATTAGTCTGAATTAATAACTGCTATAGTCTACCACCATCTGAATGGTAATGGGTCTGAATTAATAACTGCTATTGTCTACCACCATCTGAATGGTAATGGGTCTGAATGGTTATTAGTCTGAATTAATAACTGCTATAGTCTACCACCATCTGAATGGTAATGGGTCTGAATGGTTATTAGTCTGAATTAATAACTGCTATAGTCTACCACCATCTGAATGGTTATGGGTCTGAATGGTTATGGGTCTGAATTAATAACTGCTATAGCCTACCACCATCTGAATGGTTATGGGTTTGAATTAATAACTGCTATAGTCTACCACCATCTGAATGGTTATTGGTCTGAATGGTTATGGGTCTGAATGGTTATGGGTCTGAATTAATAACTGCTATAGTCTACCACTATCTGAATGGTTATGGGTCTGAATTAATAACTGCTATAGTCTACCACCATCTGAATGGTTATTGGTCTGAATGGTTATGGGTCTGAATGGTTATGGGTCTGAATTAATAACTGCTATAGTCTACCACCATCTGAATGGTAATGGGTCTGAATTAAAAACTGCTATAGTCTACCACAATCTGAATGGTTATGGGTCTGAATTAATAACTGCTATAGTCTACCACCATCTAAATTGTAATGGGTCTGAATGGTTATTAGTCTGAATTAATAACTGCTATAGTCTACCACCATCTGAATGGTAATGGGTCTGAATTAATAACTGCTATAGTCTACCACCATCTGAATGGTAATGGGTCTGAATGGTTATTAGTCTGAATTAATAACTGCTATAGTCTACCACCATCTGAATGGTAATGGGTCTGAATTAATAACTGCTATTGTCTACCACCATCTGAATGGTAATGGGTCTGAATGGTTATTAGTCTGAATTAATAACTGCTATAGTCTACCACCATCTGAATGGTAATGGGTCTGAATGGTTATTAGTCTGAATTAATAACTGCTATAGTCTACCACCATCTGAATGGTTATGGGTCTGAATGGTTATGGGTCTGAATTAATAACTGCTATAGCCTACCACCATCTGAATGGTTATGGGTTTGAATTAATAACTGCTATAGTCTACCACCATCTGAATGGTTATTGGTCTGAATGGTTATGGGTCTGAATGGTTATGGGTCTGAATTAATAACTGCTATAGTCTACCACTATCTGAATGGTTATGGGTCTGAATTAATAACTGCTATAGTCTACCACCATCTGAATGGTTATTGGTCTGAATGGTTATGGGTCTGAATGGTTATGGGTCTGAATTAATAACTGCTATAGTCTACCACCATCTGAATGGTAATGGGTCTGAATTAAAAACTGCTATAGTCTACCACAATCTGAATGGTTATGGGTCTGAATTAATAACTGCTATAGTCTACCACCATCTAAATTGTAATGGGTCTGAATGGTTATTAGTCTGAATTAATAACTGCTATAGTCTACCACCATCTGAATGGTAATGGGTCTGAATTAATAACTGCTATAGTCTACCACCATCTGAATGGTAATGGGTCTGAATGGTTATTAGTCTGAATTAATAACTGCTATAGTCTACCACCATCTGAATGTTAATGGGTCTGAATGGTTATTAGTCTGAATTAATAACTGCTATAGTCTACCACCATCTGAATGGTTATGGGTCTGAATGGTTATGGGTCTGAATTAATAACTGCTATAGCCTACCACCATCTGAATGGTTATGGGTTTGAATTAATAACTGCTATAGCCTACCACCATCTGAATGGTTATGGGTCTGAATTAATAACTGCTATAGTCTACCACAATCTGAATGGTTATGGGTCTGAATTAATAACTGCTATAGTCTACCACCATCTGAATGGTTATGGGTCTGAATAGTTATTGGTCTGAATTAATAACTACTATAGTCTACCACCATCTGAATGGTTATGGGTCTGAATTAATAACTGCTATAGCCTACCACCATCTGAATGGTTATGGGTCTGAATTAATAACTGCTATAGTCTACCACCATCTGAATGGTTATGGGTCTGAATGGTTATGGGTCTGAATTAATAACTGCTATAGTCTACCACCATCTGAATGGTTATGGGTCTGAATGGTTATGGGTCTGAATTAATAACTGCTATAGCCTAACACCATCTGAATGGTTATGGGTCTGAATTAATAACTGCTATAGTCTACCACCATCTGAATGGTTATGGGTCTGAATTAATAACTGCTATAGTCTACCACCATCTAAATGGTTATGGGTCTGAATTAATAACTGCTATAGTCTACCACCATCTGAATGGTAATGGGTCTGAATGGTTATGGGTCTGAATTAATAACTGCTATAGTCTACCACCATCTGAATGGTTATGGGTCTGAATTAATAACTGCTATAGTCTACCACCATCTGAATGGTAATGGGTCTGAATGGTTATTAGTCTGAATTAATAACTGCTATAGTCTACCACCATCTGAATGGTGATGGGTCTGAATTAATAACTGCTATATCCTACCACTATCGAGCATTTCGTTCTTCTTTCTAACTACCCGTGAGTTCTATTTGCTGCTGTATTTAACACTCAGCAAACATTCAGCAAGCGTCCCTCTTCTAATAGTCTATTGGAATAGAAAATGCAACAACAACAAAAAAAATGTTTTTCTGCAATGATTCAAAGAGCTAAGGAGCGTTTTTCTCTCTCTCTCTCTCTGTCTTTCTCTCTCTCTCTGTCTTTCTCTCTCTCTCTCTCTCTCTCTCTCTCTCTCTGTCTTTCTCTCTCTCTCTCTCTCTCTCTCTCTCTCTCTCTGTCTTTCTCTCTCTCTCTCTCTCTCTCTCTCTCTCTCTCTCTCTCTCTCTCTCTCTCTCTCTCTCTCTCTCTCTCTCTGTCTTTCTCTCTCTCTCTCTCTCTCTCTCTGTCTTTCTCTCTCTCTCTCTCTGTCTCTCTCTCTCTCTCTCTCTCTCTCTCTCTCTCTGTCTTTCTCTCTCTCTCTCTCTCTCTCTCTCTTTATCTCCGCTTTCTTTTGACAGAAGTAGGAGCTGTACATATGTGTTGAGTAGGAAAGTTTGGCATCAGACCATAACTTTCATAGCATGCTTCTGGTTCTGGTCTATCTTACCAAAATATTACTATTTTAGCTGCATTAAAGCTCATTCTGGGATTCGAAAAAAAGACCAAAACTGCAGCCCTGCTAATTGAAATTACCGTTGAACAGCTTCCCATATCCCAAACTGCAGCTTTACGTCCTTGGCTCTCCCTCTTCTCTGTGACATCATCTGTTTCCCTTCTTCCTGTTCATATCCATTGTGTTCTTCTCAGTAACTACCTATACTTTTGCTATGCTTTCTATCATCTGTGCTCGTTCATTC
Source organism: Oncorhynchus clarkii lewisi (assembly GCF_045791955.1). Classification (NCBI taxonomy): domain Eukaryota; kingdom Metazoa; phylum Chordata; class Actinopteri; order Salmoniformes; family Salmonidae; genus Oncorhynchus; species Oncorhynchus clarkii. The sequence goes on along the minus strand of NC_092168.1, from coordinate 48,225,694 downwards.
ATTCATGCTTTATTTGTCCTTCATTTTGTCCCTTCCCTGTTCTCCACATCCTTCTCTCTCCAGTGTAAATAAAGGCTTAGAGAAGAAACAACTTTGAGGTAAATAAATAATTTGTGTTTTACTCACTCAGTGGAAGTGATAGTACTAGGCATTTCTATTAGGTCGTAGCTTCAGGGTTATTTAAGGAGCTGAATGGTCGATACACATTTGAGGTAGGCTGCCATTCAGCTGTACTACTTTGAGGTAGGCTGCCATTCAGTAATTTAACTTCACTTCCTTGTTTCGGGTTGCAGGACACTGATGTTCTGTGGACCGACTTCCATCAGAAGCTGGTGGATAATGCTTTGATATCTATGGACACGTATCTTGGACAGTTCCCTGATATTAAGGTATGATCATATCTTAGACAGTTCCCTGATCTTTAAGGTAGTTTCCTCATCGTCGTGCTCCCTTCCTGAGGACTAGCTTTGATTCGTATAGAGTACAGCTGCCTTCATCAAACTGCTTTCATCACTTGTTTGTGATGAGGTGTGCTCGTCTTCTTCTTCTTCAGTCTCGTATTGCAAAGCGTGACAGGAAGCTTGTGGACTACGACAGCGCCAGACACAACCACTCTTCTACCAATAAGGGGAAGAAAGGAAAGGACGGGGGCATCAAGATCACCAAGGTAACAAGACCTCTCTCAGCACTGGATATGTAGCCCTTTTAATCCTGCGTAATTCTGCAATTAATATCAATCTGTTGTCTCTGTATGCCAGTAATTTACACTGAACTAAATACGTGTAAATCTGTTGAAAATACTCTCTCTCTCTCTCATTTCTCTTTCACTTTCGTTCTCTCTCTCTCTCTGACTCTCTCTCTCTCTCTCATTTCTCTTTTGCTTTCGTTCTCTCTCTCTCTCTCTCTCTCTCATTTCTCTTTCGCTTTCGTTCTCTCTCTCTCTCTCTCTCTCTGTCCTTTTCTCTCTCTCTCTCTCTCATTTCTCTTTCGCTTTCGTTCTCTCTCTCTCTCTGTCCCTCTCACTTTCTCTGTCCCTCTCTCTCTTTCTCTCTCTCTCTCTCTCTCTAATTTCTCCTTCTCTTTCGCTCTCTCGCTTTCTCTCTCTCTAATTTCTCCTTCTCCTTCTCTTTCGCTCTCTCTCTCTCTCTCTGTCTCTCTCTCTCTCTCTCTCTCTCTCTGTCTCTCTCTCTCTCTCTCTCTCTTTCTCTCTCTCTCTCTCTCTTCATCTTTTCATCTTTTCCCACCTCTAGCCAGCATCTCTGTTGGAAAGGGCCACACCAGTTTGGGCTCAGGGCATCCTGTCAGCCCACAACATTGCTCAGAGTAACCTCTCCAGGAACCAGGTGGGTCCACCACCTCTCTCAGCCACCCTGTTGACTACTGCTGTCATTGGGACCCAACACTCTATTTTAGTCTGTAGACTGCCTACAATAGCTTTAGACCTTTAGAAAGAGCCCTCATTTTACACCGTTTCTTTCCCAGACACAAAACCTTTGTCTTCAGACAAGGGAGTTATGGTTTGCTATGTATGACCGACCCGGCTCAAATCAGTCTTATGTAGCAAAAATTGAAATTGTGTTTTGTGGATGAAAGTCGAGACTCAGAGCTACAAAATGGTATGTTATACACTACAGTTGAGGAACAATGGGAAAGTAATTATGCTTTGAATGCTGATTTTTTGTTGTTGTTGAAAATGTCCCTTAAATAGTTTGTACCTACCGGAGAGCTATTCTATGTCTATACTCATTCAGCATTGTTCACACCCTCTTAAGCTTTAGCCCCACCCATTCAGCATTGTTCACACCCTCTTAAGCTTTAGCCCCACCCATTCAGCATTGTTCACACCCTCTTAAGCTTTAGCCCCACCCTTCTCTTTAAGGATTGATCCGAGCGTTCTGTCCTAACAACATCAGTCAAGCACCCAAGTTAACAGAGTTAGCACCCAAGTTAATTAACAGAGTTAGCACCCAAGTTAACAGAGTTAGCATCCAAGTTAACAGAGTTAGCACCCAAGTTAACAGAGTTAGCATCCAAGTTAATTAACAGAGTTAGCACCTAAGTTAACAGAGTTAGCACCCAAGTTAATTAACAGAGTTAGCACCCAAGTTAACAGAGTTAGCACCCAAGTTAATTAACAGAGTTAGCACCCAAGTTAACAGAGTTAGCACCCAAGTTAATTAACAGAGTTAGCATCCAAGTTAACAGAGTTAGCACCCAAGTTAACAGAGTTAGCATCCAAGTTAACAGAGTTAGCACCCAAGTTAACAGAGCGTTGGTGACTGCAACTGTGCTGTCAGATCGTCCGTTTGTAAATTCAGAGTGTTTTGCGTTCAGAGCGCACACTGGACGCTCTGGCCAATGAGTAGGGTTGATACGAATGTTCTGACCTCACAACGGCAGTCAAGCACCCAAGCTAACTGGCTAACATTGGCTAACTTGCTAGCTACTTCCAGACACATAATGAGAGACTCTACTCTGACCACTTTACTTGCCCTAGCCGCGCTAAGCTGTTTTCATGTTATCCAGAGTGTTGGTGACTGTAACGGTGCTGCTGGCAACAATTGAATTACGCTTTTTTGCCGATGTTTACTGACACCGGCCATATTCAACATGTGTTGAGTGTTCGTAAATTCATCAGTTATTCTGCGCTCTGGCACACTCAGACAAGAGTGCTCTGAAATCGGAGTAGATGGCCAGGCTGAATTGATGAACGCACCCGAAATGGTAACTTGCATAGTGGAGTATTTTGTTAAGACATGTAGCTAGATAGCTAACAATGAACCATAATCACAACTCAAACAGTAGTTGGCAAGTAGTTAGCCTGTAGTTGACCAGTACTTGGTCAGTATTTAGCCAGTAGTTGGCCAGTAGTTGGCCAGTAGTTGGCTAGGAGTTTAATAGTTGTTGACTAGGAGTTGGCCAGTAGTTGGCTAGTAGTTGTCCAGTAGCAGATGGCCAGTAGTAGTTGGCTTGTAGTTTGCCAGTAGTAGTTGGCCAGTAGTTGGCTAGTAGTTGGCTAGTAGTTGGCCAGTAGCAGTTGGCCAGTATTAGTTGGCTAGTAGTTGTCCAGTAGCAGTTGGCCAGTAGTAGTTGGCTTGTAGTTGGCCAGTAGTAGTTGGCCAGTAGTTGGCTGGTAGTCGGTTAGTAGTTGGCCAGTAGTTGGCATTAGTTGGTTAGTAGTTGACCAGTAGTTGGCCGGTAGTTGGTTAGGAGTTTAATAGTAGTTGGCTAGTTGGCGAGTAGTTGGCCAGTAGTTGGCCAGTAGTACTTGGCTAGTAGTTGTCCAGTAGTAGTTGGCAAGTAGTTGGCTTGTAGTTGGCCAGTAGTAGTTGGCCAGTAGTTGGGTAGTAGTTGGCTAGTTGTAGTTGGCTTGTAGTTGGCCAGTAATTAAGTAGTAGTTGGCTAGTAGTAGTTGGCTTGTAGTTGGCCAGTAGTAGTTGGCCAGTAGTTGGGTAGTAGTTGGCTAGTAGTTGGGCAGTAGTTGGCCAGTAGTTGCCCAGTATTATTTGGCCAGTAGTTGGCTAGTTGTTGGCCAGTAGTAGTTGGATTGTAGTTGACCAGTAGTAGTTGGCAAGTAGTTGGCTAGTAGTTGGCCAGTAGTTGGCCAGTAGTTGGTTAGTAGTTGGCCAGTAGTTGGCTTAGTTGGTTAGTAGTTGGCCAGTCGTTGGCTGGCAGTGGGTTAGTAGTTGGATATTGGGTGGCTAGTAGGTGGATAGTAGTTGGTTAGTAGGTGGATAGTAGGTGGATAGTAGGTGGCTAGTAGGTGACTAGTAGTTGGATAGTTCGGTGGCTAGTAGGTGGATGGTAGTTGGTTAGTAGGTGGTTAGTAGGTGGCTAGTAGGTGGCTAGTAGTTAGATGGTTTACTGGTTAACTGCATTTTACAGTATATTGGAATGGTAAGTGTAAAATAAGGACCATATGTGCCTTGTGACAGATATTGTGTTTGTTGGTGTGTGTGTGTGTGTGTGTGTGTGTGTGTGTGTGTGTGTGTGTGTGTGTGTGTGTGTGTGTGCGTGCGTGCGTGCGTGCGTGTGTGTGTGTGTGTGTGTGTGTGTGTGTGTGTGTGTGTCAGGCGGAGGACGAGTTGGAGAGAGCTCAGAAGGTGTTCGAGGAGATTAATGAAGATCTGCAGGAGGAACTGCCCTCACTATGGAACAGGTACATCTCACTATGGAACAGGTACATCTCACTATGGAACAGGTACATCTCACTATGGAACAGGTACATCTCACTATGGAACAGGTACATCTCACTATGGAACAGGTACATCTCATTATGGAACAGGTACATCTCACTATGGAACAGGTACATCTCACTATGGAACAGGTACATCTCACTATGGAACAGGTACATCTAACTGTGGAACAGGTACATCTCACTATGGAACAGGTACATCTCACTATGGAACAGGTACATCTCATTATGGAACAGGTACATCTCACTATGGAACAGGTACATCTCACTATGGAACAGGTACATCTCACTATGGAACAGGTACATCTCACTATGGAACAGGTACATCTCACTATGGAACAGGTACATCTCACTATGGAACAGGTACATCTCATTATGGAACAGGTACATCTCACTATGGAACAGGTACATCTCACTATGGAACAGGTACATCTCACTATGGAACAGGTACATCTCACTATGGAACAGATACATCTCACTATGGGACAGGTACATCTCACTATGGAACAGGTACATCTCACTATGGAACAGGTACATCTCACTATGGAACAGGTACATCTCACTATGGAACAGGTACATCTCACTATGGGACAGGTACATCTCACTATGGAACAGGTACATCTCACTATGGAACAGGTACATCTCACTATGGAACAGGTACATCTCACTATGGAACAGGTACATCTCACTATGGAACAGGTACATCTCATTATGGAACAGGTACATCTCACTATGGAACAGGTACATCTCACTATGGAACAGGTACATCTCATTATGGAACAGGTACATCTCACTATGGAACAGGTACATCTCACTATGGAATAAAAAGTGAAATTATGTTTTTGTTGCATTCCAAAAGGTGCATGATAGTACAAACAATACTAACTATGCACTAACACATCCCACACAAGGTTTACAATGATTATTTGTTAAAACTCTCAAATACCCCTTTTCTCTCTTTCTCACTCCTTCTTCGCTGTGTCCATCTTCTTCCTCTGTCTCTCTCTCTCTGTCTCCATAGTCGAGTTGGCTTCTACATTAGCACCTTCCAGAGTATGTCTGGCTTTGAGGAGAAGTTCCACAAGGAGATGGGGAAGGTGAGTCTGATGACTTGATGTTGATCTAACCAACAAGTCCATGAATTAATATGGAGACCTTGTTTACTTTCTCTCTCTTTCTCTCTCTCTCTCTCTCTCTCTCTCTCTCTCTCTCTCTCTCTCTCTGTCTCTCTGTCTCCCACCCTCTCTCTCTCGCTCTCTCTCTCTGTCTCTCAATCACACCGTATGCAGCTCGACCAGAATCTGTACGATATTCTTGTCAAACTGGAGAAACAGGACATGTCTGGGTGAGTTTCTGTAGTATAGTATACCTTTCCTTGTATATAATATACGATGAGCATATGAACAGGTAACAGCGATGCACCGACGTCGTTGCGAGCTCAGAGGAGGTAACCAAGGCAGAAGCCCTGTCTGACTAAACTAATGTGTTTGTCTGTCCTCTGTCTCTGGTTCCGTGTCTGAGATCAGTGCTGCTTGGTGGGTTGTTACTGTTAATCACATGGTAAACAGAGAGACTTTAAGAGTCCCAAACCACTCCTCAAGTTCCCCCCCGTTCCACATCTTTTTTTGTGTGTGTGCTCTTGCCAACTCCAAACATCGCATGACAATGAGTAACGAGGAGTTGGCATGATGGCACAAACAGACTCTGGCACTTTAGGCTACCCCTTGTTTCACTCGTTGGATGTATTCCAGAACTAGCCCGTATGATTCAACTAACGAAGGGCTTTGGTGATTTAGTTGAACAGTTGAATCAGGTTGGCTTGTTCTAGAATGTGTCAAATAAGTCGAACTGGCTGAGGTAACTGCTTTGACAGAGCCCTGTTGGTGGATGAGATATACACTGCTTTAGAGTATCTGCAGTTGTATAGACTGTCAGTCTGCCTTCACTGTTCGCTATAACCTAACAGGCACGTTCCATTCTGTACTGTACAATGGGATCAGATTTCACTCTCTTCTCTCTCTCCTGTCTTTCCCTTCTCTACATCTGTCTCTCTCTCTCTCTCTCTCTCCCCCTATCTCTCTCTTCCCCCCTCTCTCTCCTCTCTCTCTCTCCCCCCCTCTCTCTCCCTCTCTCTTCCCCCCTCTCTCTCTTCCCCCCTCTCTCTCTCCTCCTCTCTCTCCCCTCTCTCTCTCTTCCCTCCTCTCTCTGTCTTCCACCTCTCTCCCCCTCTCTCTCTCCCCCTCTCTCTCTCTTCCCCCCTCTCTCTCCCCTCTCTCTATTTTCCCCCCTCACTCTGTCTTCCCCCTCTCTCCCCCTTCTCTCTGTCGTCCCCTCTCTCTCTCCCCTCTCTCTTCCCCCCTCTCTCTCTCTTCCCCCCTCTCGCTGTCTTCCCCCCTCCCACTCCCCTCTCTCTCTCTGTCTACTTCCCTCTCTTCTCTAGTGAGCTCCCCAGAGGAGCAGATCCAGCCAATCACACTCTGAGTCCAGGCGGACCGCCACCCATCCCTAAGTCCCCCTCTAAGGTACTGTAGTACACACACACACACACACACACACACACACACACACACACACACACACACACACACACACACACACACACACACACACACACACACACACACACACACACACACACAAACAGACACACACACACACACAGACACACAGACACACACACACACACAGACACACACAGACACACACACACACACACACACACACACACAGGGGCTGGAATGACATAGCCTAATAGCGAAGCATGTCTGTTCTACGAAATGTATTCCCAAATAAATGTATTCCCAAATAAATGTATTCCCAAATAAATGTATTCCTAAATAAATATATTCCCAAATAAATGTATTCCCAAATAAATGTATTCCCAAATAAATGTATTCCCAAATAAATGTATTCCCAAATAAATGTATTCCCAAATAAATGTATTCCTAAATAAATATATTCCCAAATAAATGTATTCCCAAATAAATGTATTCCCAAATAAATGTATTCCCAAATAAATATATTCCCAAATAAATATATTCTAAATTATTACATTTTCTCTATTAAACCTTGTGCAGTGAACAACAATGATTGTTGCTGACATGCCGATGTTCAGATGAAGGGACTGTAATAGTCTATGTGGTGCTCAGCTCAGACTGTAGGTTGTAGTCTACTGTAATAGTCTATGTGGTGCTCAGCTCAGACTGTAGGTTGTAGTCTACTGTAATAGTCTATGTGGTGCTCAGCTCAGACTGTAGGTTGTAGTCTACTGTAATAGTCTATGTGGTGCTCAGCTCAGACTGTAGGTTGTAGTCTACTGTAGCTGCTGGTAAAGGAATTCAAAGCCTCTACTTTATCACTCAGGATGGAACGTTCCTTGGTGTTAAAACTAAACCAGACAACTCTAAAGTAGAATAGTTAACCTATTTATTTTTTTGAGTGAATAATAATTATTCATTATTTATATTTATACTCAAATAATAATAATTAATAATAAGAGCAATCAGAATGTTGTGTCCAATTCGGTAGATGAACAAACCCAATGCTTTAGCCTATGTACATGATATAGCCACAATGCTTCATCAGTTGGGTTACAGGTGATCATGCTGTTTGCCAATAATAGTAAACATCTGATAATATAGACCGCACAGTACATAGTCCAATATGTTAAAATCATTTTAACATCATTTTTACCAATATGTTTTTATGGCTCATTTCTGGAGGTGGAAATTATACTTTAGATGGTGTCAGAGTCAGTTTATTTTTAATTTATTTTGGAGTAAAATTATTATTATATAAATATATTTTAAACCAAATCTCTCCCCTAAATAAGGATTTTTCGTTGTATCAAATTGGTAGTTACAGTCTTGTCTCAGCGCTGAAACTCCCGTACGGACTCGGGAGAGGCGAAGGTCGAAAGCCATGAGTCCTCCTAAACACGAGCCAACCAAGACTCACTGCTTCTGGTCCTCTTAGATGAAAGGGGAGGTTAACTTGGCCCCGGACAATGGAACTGAGATCGATTTAAGGTTTCAGTCAATGTTATTTATTTTTGTTGCACACAGACGCTGTTGCTGCAAGTTTCCGGGGGAGTTTTTCAATGTATTTAAAGGCAAGCACACACAGACAGACTTGTGCCCCGGATGCAAAAACACTCACACACACACACACACACACACACACACACACACACACACACACACACACACACACACACACACACACACACACACACACACACACTCACACACACACACACACACGTACACACACACGTGTTTATATTAAGAAAGAACAGACAACAGATTTCCACCTCGTCTGCAGATGTCTCCTGGGAGCAATACTGGCTCCATCTAGTCTGTGACCAACTCTAAGGGAGAGGGAGATATTGCTCTCATTCAGAATGTTGGTAACGCTTTACAGCAAGCTCTCACAGTCCTACTGCAGAATTAGCAGTTCATCCACGTTTCTCCAAACGTCAAATTTAGGTTAAGGTTTTTTAAATAAAACATTTTGAGTGTTCTGGTCATTTGAGCGTTCTGTTAATTTGAGCGTTCTGTTAATTTGTGTCACGTTCGTTTAGAAATGGATTGGACCAAGGTGCAGTGGTAGGCGTACATTTAACTTTTATTTAAATGACATCGAAAAAACAACAAAATACAAAAAAAAATCGAACGTAAAGCTACATGCAGTGCAGAAAGCAACTACACACAAACAAGATCCCACAATCTAAGGTGGGAAAAAGGGCTGCCTAAGTATGATACCCAATCAGAGACAACGATAGACAGCTGCCTCTGATTGGGAACCATACCTAGCCAACAAAGAAATAGACAACCTAGAATGCCCACCCAAATCACACTCTGACATAACCAAATAGAGAAATAAAAAGGCTCTCTATTCTGTTAATTTGAGCATTCTGTTCATTTGAGCATTCTGTTAGTTAGAGCATTCTGTTCATTTGAGCATTCTGTTCATTTGAGCATTCTGTTCATTTGAGCATTCTGTTCATTTGAGCATTCTGTTAGTTAGAGCATTCTGTTCATTTGAGCATTCTGTTCATTTGATCATTCTGTTCATTTGAGCATTCTGTTAATTAGAGCATTCTGTTCATTTGAGCATTCTGTTAATTTGAGCATTCTGTTAATTAGAGCATTCTGTTCATTTGAGCATTCTGTTCATTTGAGCATTCTGTTCATTTGAGCATTCTGTTCATTTGAGCATTCTGTTAATTAGAGCATTCTGTTCATTTGAGCATTCTGTTCATTTGAGCATTCTGTTAATTAGAGCATTCTGTTCATTTGAGCGTTCTGTTGATTAGAGCATTCTGTTAATTAGAGCATTCTGTTCATTTGAGCATTCTGTTAATTAGAGCATTCTGTTCATTTGAGCATTCTGTTAATTAGAGCATTCTGTTCATTTGAGCATTCTGTTCATTTGAGCATTCTGTTCATTTGAGCATTCTGTTCATTTGAGCATTCTGTTAATTTGAACATTCTGTTCATTTGAGAGTTCTGTTGATTAGAGCATTCTGTTAATTAGAGCATTCTGTTCATTAGAGCATTCTGTTCATTAGAGCATTCTGTTCATTTGAGCATTCTGTTCATTTGAGCATTCTGTTCATTTGAGCGTTCTGTTGATTAGAGCATTCTGTTCATTTGAGCGTTCTGTTCATTTGAGCATTCTGTTCATTTGAGCATTCTGTTAATTTGAGCATTCTGTTAATTTGAGCATTCTGTTAATTAGAGCATTCTGTTAATTTGAGCATTCTGTTAATTAGAGCATTCTGTTAATTAATTAGAGCATTCTGTTCATTTGAGCATTCTGTTCATTTGAGCGTTATGTTCATTAGAGATTGAATGTAGGAGAATATAGCACAATAAATCTGGTAAAGAAAATACAAAGAAAAAACCAACCGGTCTTTTTCTACCATCATCTTTGAAATGCAAGAGAAAGGTCCCAGTTATAGCCATCACTCTGCTTGTAATTCAGATAGAGCCCACAAGATGGCAGCCGTGTATGTGCAAAGTTTCAGATGGATAACTTCAAAAATGAGTGAACAACAAAACTTTTAGTGTGAAGTCCCCAGGTATATGTGGGCAAATCGTGAAGAAGACATTCACAATCATATTCCATTTTTTATGCAAGAATATAATCAAATCTGTATACTTGGGCTTTGATTATTTTTCCAAGTATTAGTAGCCATATAATAAGTTCAACACTTGCAAAACAACCCGTTTTCATAACTTCATAATTGGTGCTAATTTGACAAAGATACAGTTGTTCAAGTGATGGCTGCCCGCGCCATAAAGGCGTCGCTCTCTGACCAGATATGGTGTCCTATAGGATATACTACACCCCTAATGAAATAATTAAGTATTGTTACCTTCTAGGATCTCTGAGGAATAGATACGAACGTGATTTGACTCGTTCAAATAACGTTTAGGGTGAGATTTTCACAGATTCCTTTCTTTGCAAATTTAACGAGTGGAAATACAAAACAGATCATGCATATGCTATATGGATCTTTTTAGGATATGAAAATTTATTTTATCTAACAAAACAACACTTCATGTTATTTCTGGAACGCTTTGGATGATAAATCAGAGCAAGATTTCAGAATGTAAGTACACATTTCACCTTTAGAGGTGAATTTATCAAATCTATCGCGGTGAAAAAAGTGTTTTGTTGTTAGGAGCTCTCCTTAAACAATAGCATGTAATTGTTTCGCGGTAATAGCTACTGTAAATTGGACAGTGCAATTATATTAACAAGAATTTAAGCTTTCAGCCAATATAAGACACTTATATGTAGCGACATTTGTAGTTTCTCTAAAATCTGCGATCGTGACACAAGGCGATGCATTATTTACAACTGTCCCATTGATGAATTAATTATTTTATGATTTACAGTCAGAGGTGTACAGTTCTTTATCGAAGCAGGAACATCTTTGAAGTTGGCAGTAGTAAGTGTGGTGGTCAGACAAGCTCATTTTATTGATTAAAGAAATAGACCTGCTATTGTTCCTTGTAATACAGTGATTGATTAATTGGGGTTCTGATAGTAATTCCCCCGTTTCAGATACAATAGTTAATATATCAGCTAATTGATCATTACAGCTAATTGATCATTACTGCGTAGCTTGTTGGCCAGTAAACAACTGGGACGATTTCCATGGAGGTAATGGTTGAGTCTTACTCGATGGATTGGCAAATTCTGCTCTCTGTCTTATCAATAAATTAGGTTCTGTCTTGACTTGACTTTGTAAAGAGGAATAGTTAGAGGAGGCAGGTATCCTAGTGGTTAGAGCGTTGGACTAGTTAACCGTAAGGTTGCAAGATTGAATCCCTGAGCTGACAAGGTAAAAACCTGTCGTTCTGCCCCTGAACAAGGCAGTCAACCCACTGTTCCTAGACCAGTTAACCCACTGTTCCTAGACCAGTTAACCCACTGTTCCTAGGCCATCATTGAAAATAAGAATTTCTTCTTAACTGACTTACCTAGTTAAATAAAGGTAAAATAAATAAATAAAAACCTTATCTGAAAATAATGTTTGTTGATAAAACCTTTGATAGAATCAGATTTTTTTTATTGATCATTATGAACTTATTTAGTTCTATTTCAAATTGATCACAGAAAGTAGTAGTGGTGAAACGTTGAAATGCCGTCTTGTGGCCCTTTTAGGAGATTCAGAAATTTGAAGTTGGCAGTAGTAAGTGTGGTGGTCAGACAAGCTAATTTTATTGATTCAAGAAATAGTGAACGTGAACGTTCCACACCTTAATGTGATGCTATATGTTGACAATTATTTGAATTTGAATTCCATTAATTCATAGTTATTTTGCAAAAGTAAGCCAGCAGAAAGGCACAGGTTTAAATGTATGCCATGTGACCCTTGTCTTTACCTGTCTTTCTCTCCGTCACGTTGTGCAGCTGAGACCAGCGATGCCGCCGCGGCCTGAATCCAGCCCCTGTCGGGACATGAAACCAGAAAACATCATTAACCTGTTTGATGCTGCTGCTCCTAACATCAGTGTTACGTCCCCAACACAGGTACAGCCTGTTACCTGTTCTCTTTTCCTTTATCACGTCATGCCTGACTCCTTACCCTAACCCTTACTCTACCCTAAACCTACCCTAACCCCTACTCTACACTAAACCTACCCTAACACCTACTCTACACTAAACCTACCCTAACCCGTACTCTACACTAAACCTACCCTAACCCGTACTCTACACTAAACCTACCCTAACACTTACTCTACCCTAAACCTACCCTAACCCTTACTCTACCCTAAACCTACCCTTACTCTACACTAAACCTACCCTAACACCTACTCTACACTTAACCTACCCTAACCCGTACTCTACACTAAACCTACCCTAACCCGTACTCTACACTAAACCTACCCTAACCCGTACTCTACACTAAACCTACCCCTACTCTACCCTAAACCTACCCTAACCATTACCCTACCCTAAACCCTATTCTACACTAAACCTACCCTAACCCGTACTCTACACTAAACCTACCCCTATTCTACCCTAAACCTACCCTAACCATTACTCTACCCTAAACCTAACCTAACCCCTACTCTACCCTAAACCAACCCTAATCCTTACTCTACACTAAACCTACCCTAACCCGTACTCTACACTAAACCTACCCTAACACCTACTCTACCATAAACCTACCCTAACACCTACTCTACCATAAACCTACCCTTACTCTACCCTAAACCTACCCTAACCCCTACTCTACACTAAACCTACCCTAACCCTTACTCTACCCTGAACCTACCCTAACCCTTACTCTACCCTAAACCTACCCTTACTCTACCCTAAACATACCCTAACCCTAACTCTACCCGAAACCTACCCTTACTCTACCCTAAACCTACCCTAACCCTTACTCTACCCTAAACCTACCCTAACCCTTACTCTACCCTGAACCTACCCTAACCCCTACTCTACCCTAAACCTACCCTTACTCTACCCTACACCTACCCTAACCTTACTCTACCCGAAACCTACCCTTACTCTACCCTAAACCTACCCTAACCCTTGCTCTACCCTAAACCTACCCTTACTCTACCCTAAACCTACCCTAACCCTTACTCTACCCTAAACCTACCCTAACCCTTACTCTACCCTGAACCTACCCTAACCCCTACTCTACCCTAAACCTACCCTTACTCTACCCTACACCTACCCTAACCCTTACTCTACCCTAAACCTACCCTTACTCTACCCTAAACATACCCTAACCCTAACTCTACCCGAAACCTACCCTTACTCTACCCTAAACCTACCCTAACCCTTACTCTACCCTAAACCTACCCTAACCCTTACTCTACCCTGAACCTACCCTAACCCCTACTCTACCCTAAGCCTACCCTTACTCTACCCTACACCTACCCTAACCTTACTCTACCCGAAACCTACCCTTACTCTACCCTAAACCTACCCTAACCCTTACTCTACCCTAAACCTACCCTAACCCTTACTCTACCCTGAACCTACCCTAACCCCTACTCTACCCTATAAACCTACCCTAACCCCTACTCTACCATAAACCTACCCTAACCCTTACTCTACCCTAAACCTACCCCTACTCTACCCTAAACCTACCCTAAACCCTTACTCTACCCTAAACATACCCTAACCCCTACTCTACCATAAACCTACCCTAACCCTTACTCTACCCTAAACCTACCCCTACTCTACCCTAAACCTACCCTAAACCCTTACTCTACCCTAAACATACCCTAACCCCTACTCTACCCTAAACCCACCCTAACCCTTACTCTACCCTAAACCTACCCTAAACCTACTCTAACACCTACTCTACCCTAAACCTACCCTAACCCCTACTCTACCCTAAACCTTACTCTACCCTAAACCTACCCTAACCCCTACTCTAACCTAAACCTACCCTAACCCTTACTCTACCCTAAACCTACCCTAACCCTTACTCTACCCTAAACCTACCCTAACCCCTACTCTACCCTAAACCTACCCTAAACCCTACTCTACCCTAAACCTACCCTAACCCTTACTCTACCCTAAACCTACCCTAACCCCTACTCTACCCTAAACCTACCCTAACCCCTGCTCTACCCTAAACCTACCCTAACCCCTACTCTACCCGAAACCTACCCTAACCCTTACTCTACCCTAAACCTACCCTAACCCCTATTCTTGCTAATCCCTGCCCTCGTTCTCCTGTTAACTGTCTGTATGTATCGTATCCTTCCTTCCCATGTCAGTTTGACAGCCCTGCAGGGGCCAACCTGTTGGACATGGACCTGTCCATCCTGGCTGCACCAAGTCATGGTGGCACAGCCGTGTCCTCAGCCTCTCAGGTGGGTTGGCCCGTTCAGGCAGACGGTCAGGCAGGCAATAAGTCAAGTTGGTATCAGCTCCTATACGTGTTTGATACATGCTTAGACCCTGGCCGAGCTCAGTCTGCCTGGCGAGACATTCATTACCACCGTGTATATTTGAGACTCGTTAGCATTTTCATAATTTCTGTTTGTTTAGACGTATGACTTTGAAATGCATGGGTTGAATTAAAGTTTTCTTCTGTTTATTTGTTGTGTTTGAGCATCTCTACCGCTTCTCTCTCTGTCTCTCTCTGTCTCTCTGTCTCTCTCTGTCTCTCTCTCTCTCTGTGTGTCTCTCTCTCTCTCTCTCTCCCTTTCTCTCTATCTCTCTTTTTTTCCTGCTAAAGGCGGTATCATGGGACACATGGGAGGTAAGCACAGTCATCATACTCTACATTGGCCATAGATTCCCTCCAACAGGGACTGTCTAGCTGATCCAACAGGGACTGTCTAGCTAATCCAACATGGACTGTCTAGCTGATCCAACAGGGACTGTCTAGCTGATCTAACAGCCATGGGACTGTCTAGCTGATCCAACAGTCATGGGACTGTCTAGCTAATCCAACAGGGACTGTCTAGCTGATCCAACAGGGACTGTCTAGCTGATCTAACAGTCATGGGACTGTCTAGCTAATCCAACAGGGACTGTCTAGCTGATCCAACAGGGACTGTCTAGCTAATCCAACAGGGACTGTCTAGCTAATCCAACAGGGACTGTCTAGCTGATCCAACAGGGACTGCATAGTTGATCCAACAGCCATGGGACTGTCTAGCTGATCCAACAGCCATGAGACTGTCTAGCTGATCCAACAGTGACTGTCTAGCTGATCCAGCAGGGACTGTCTAGCTGATCCAACAGGGACTGCATAGTTGATCCAACAGTCATGGGACAGTCTTGCTGATCCAACAGCCATGGGACTGTCTAGCTGATCCAACAGGGACTGTCTAGCTAATTCAACAGCCATGGGACTGTCTAGCTGATCCAACAGTCATGGGACTGTCTAGTTGATCCAACAGGGACTGTCTAGCTGATCCAACAGGGACTGTCTAGCTAATCCAACATGGACTGTCTAGCTGATCCAACAGGGACTGTCTAGCTGATCTAACAGCCATGGGACTGTCTAGCTGATCCAACAGTCAAGGGACTGTCTAGCTAATCCAACAGGGACTGTCTAGCTGATCCAACAGGGACTGTCTAGCTGATCTAACAGTCATGGGACTGTCTAGCTAATCCAACAGGGACTGTCTAGCTGATCCAACAGGGACTGTCTAGCTGATCCAACAGGGACTGTCTAGTTGATCCAACAGTCATGGGACTGTCTAGCTAATCCAACAGGGACTGTCTAGCTAATCCAACAGGGACTGTCTAGCTGATCCAACAGGGACTGCATAGTTGATCCAACAGCCATGGGACTGTCTAGCTGATCCAACAGCCATGCGACTGTCTAGCTGATCCAACAGGGACTGTCTAGCTGATCCAGCAGGGACTGTCTAGCTGATCCAACAGGGACTGCATAGTTGATCCAACAGTCATGGGACAGTCTTGCTGATCCAACAGCCATGGGACTGTCTAGCTGATCCAACAGGGACTGTCTAGCTAATTCAACAACCATGGGACTGTCTAGCTGATCCAACAGTCATGGGACTGTCTAGTTGATCCAACAGGGACTGTCTAGCTGATCCAACAGGGACTGTCTAGCTAATCCAACAGCCATGGGACTGTCTAGCTGATCCATCAGGGACTGTCTAGCTGATTCAACAGGGTCTGTCTAGCTGATCCAACAGGGACTGTCTAGCTAAACCAACAGGGACTATCTAGCTGATCCAACAGGGACTGTCTAGCTGATCCAACAGCCATGGGACTGTCTATCTAATCCAACAGGGACTGTCTAGCTGATTAAACAGCCATGGGACTGTCAAGCTGATCCAACAGGGACTGTCTAGCTCATCCAACAGCCATGGGATTGTCTAGCTGATCCATTAGGGACTGTCTAGCTAATCCATCAGGGACTGTCTAGCTAATCCAACAGCCATGGGACTGTCTAGCTGATCCAACAGGGACTGTCTAGCTCATCCAACAGCCATGGGACTGTCTAGCTGATCCAACAGGGACTGTCTAGCTCATCCAACAGCCATGGGACTGTCTAGCTGATCCATTAGGGACTGTCTAGCTAATCCATCAGGGACTGTCTAGCTAATTCAACAACCATGGGACTGTCTAGCTAATCCAACAGCCATGGGACTGTCTAGCTGATCCATCAGGGACTGTCTAGCTGATCCATCAGGGACTGTCTAGCTAATCCAACAGCCATGTGACTGTCTAGCTGATCCATCAGGGACTGTCTAGCTAATTCAACAGCCATGGGAATGTCAAGCTGATCCAACAGGGACTGTCTAGCTCATCCAACAGCCATGGGACTTTCTAGCTGATCCATTAGGGACTGTCTAGCTAATCCATCAGGGACTGTCTAGCTAATTCAACAACCATGGGACTGTCTAGCTAATCCAACAGCCATGGGACTGTCTAGCTGATTCATCAGGGACTGTCTAGCTGATCCATCAGGGACTGTCTAGCTAATCCAACAGCCATGGGACTGTCTAGCTGATCCAACAGGGACTGTCTAGCTCATCCAACAGCCATGGGACTGTCTAGCTGATCCAACAGGGACTGTCTAGCTCATCCAACAGCCATGGGACAGTCTAGCTGATCCATTAGGGACTGTCTAGCTAATCCATCAGGGACTGTCTAGCTAATTCAACAGCCATGGGACTGTCTAGCTAATCCAACAGCCATGGGACTGTCTAGCTGATCCATCAGGGACTGTCTAGCTAATCCAACAGCCATGGGACTGTCTAGCTGATCCATCAGGGACTGTCTAGCTAATCCAACAACCATGGGAATGTCTAGCTGAATTTAGGGACTGCATGATACTAACAGAATAACAAAATAGTTATTTCAGGGTTTTCATGCCCTAACCAAACTGTTATCTCCACATCTCTGTGTTTTTGTTGGGGGAAATAGTAAAGCAGAACATACAGGGAATTGTACCTCTGACCTTCCACGATGTTACCTGGTAGCCTGAGTACCAGTCTGCGCAATCATGCCAACTCCATAACAACAGCCTTCTTTGATTTGGAAAAGCTAACGATCGAAAACCTAATTGATCTTTCCTAATTGTTTTTTTCACTTTTTCGCCACATCCCCCACGTTTCAATCATCAATCTTTTTATTTATCAATTAATTAATTAATTTAATTAATTTGAATTAATTTCCTACATTTCTATTATCCCCGATAAATGGCCCATTGCCATGGAAACCTTGCCTGACCCGGTTCTTGGTCACTATGGCTTCCTATGGCCTATTATACCCCATTTCACTGCCCCCACCCCGTACCTTTGCCTCTTAACCCTCGCCCCTGCCCCCTACCCCTCACCCCTTCCCTCTGCCCCTACCCCCTTGCCCATGCCCATTGCCATGGAAACTCTGGCTCTAAACCTGGTCTCTATGGCTTCGAATGGGTTCCTCATACCAATGGACATGCCCCATTCTGCCCATTTAATTGCCCCACCCCAACCCCTCGCCCACCTAGCCTGAGGAAACTCCTGCTCCACCAGAGGAGCCCCAGGGCTGGGATGATGACGGTACCCTGCCAGTGTGTGCTGCCGGCTGGGATGATGACGGTACCCTGCCGGTGCGTGCTGCCGGCTGGGGGGATGACGGTACTCTGCCGGTGCGTGCTGCTGGCTGTGGGGATGACGGTATAGCTGCCACCACAGCAGGCTGGGATGATGATGGCTCTCTGCCTGTGAGGGTGGATGACTCCTGGGGGGATGATGGTGTTGCTGATGCCACTGCTTCCGCTGCCGTGGCCGAGTCTGAGGCTGCTGGCTGGGATGATGATGAGGAGGGGGTGCCCCAGGTACGATGGAAAGAGTAGGATGCATCTGGAGCTGGGTGGATGCATCGGCTACAACACTGGTCTGGTGGTCTAGCAGGACAGGATGGAGGATACTGTAGTTGTAGACACATGATGGTGGAGCTCTCTGGTTCTCTCTGGTTCTCTCTGGTTCTGTCTGGATCTTCCAAGTAGTAGTAGTAGGCAGTGGCAGGTGTCCTTTGAAAAATAGGTATTCTGACCACAATGGGACTTCCTGAATAAATAAAGAGATGAAATATAGAAAGAGGGTCTTGTTTCTCCGGATCCCTTCAAAATGAAATGTATCGTAGTCTTTCAGTCCGTAAACCACTGCCTGGCTGTAACAGGGGATACTTTATAGACTGGGGGTGCATTTCTAGTGACATCATGATGTGCTGTATGTGTAACAGTTCTTCTTCTCTCCGTCTCTAACAGGCTGACACACTTACGACTCCTGCAGCCCCTACAGCTGCAGCCCCTACAGCTGCAGCCCCTACACCTGCAGCCGCAGCACCAGAAGAGGTAAGTGGCACCTTGGTTGGTTGATTGGTTGGTTGGTTGATTGGTTGGTTGCTTGGTTGATTGGTTGGGTGGTTGGTTGGTTGGTTCGTTGATTGTTTGGTTGGTTGGCTGATTGGTTTGTTGATTTGTTGGTTGGTTGGTTGGTTGGTTGGTTCGTTGATTGTTTGGTTGGTTGGCTGATTGGTTTGTTGATTGATTGGTTGGTTGGTTGGTTGGTTGGTTGGTTGGTTGGTTGGTTGGTTGGTTGGTTGGTTGATTGATTGGTTGGTTGGTTGGTTGATTGGTTGGTTGGTTGACTTATTTTTGTGACTTCTTTTATCACAGACCCCTGTTGTGGCAGCAGCAGCAACCAACGGGGATTCAGAGGCGGTAGAAATGCCTCCAGGATTCCTCTTCAAAGTGAGTGGGGATGATGATGAGATGTGAATAAATTCTACGTTGTGTAATATGTATCTATTATTTCCAAGTAGGAAATCATTTGAAACTGAATTGTACTATTTTCTTCATCGTGTTCAGGTGACCACCATGCATGACTATGCCGCTAATGACTCGGATGAGCTGGAGATGAAGGCTGGAGACATCGTGCTGGTTGTGGCCTTCGACAACCCAGAAGAACAGGTCAGTGTTCTTAGTCATAGCCTGATGGTACATTCTATTTGTGCTTTATCAAATGCCTGTCTTTGTTTGTACACGATTCTTGCAACAATAGAAGAATTAACTACATTTAATAGCCTTTTTTTTGCCAGAACGGGCTCATAGGACCGTTTCTGTAGTGTGAGGCAGCTTTGATGTACAAAAGACGTGTCTATCTCATGTCCTTAGCTACATTACAAAACGATGTGCTTTGGGTTCCTCTTAATCCACATGATGTGTTTGTTTCAGGACGAGGGCTGGCTGATGGGGATGAAGCAGGAAGACTGGATCCAGAATAAACAGAGCTCGCTCAAAGGGGTGTTCCCCGAGAACTTCACCTCCAGGCTGTGAGAGAGGAGACGCCATATTTATTCTCCTCTGGCTTCTCTCTCGTCCACAAGATCCTTTATTCTCTTACCTCCTCTCCTCTCCTCTCCTCTCCTCTCTTCTCCTCTCTTCTCCTCTCTTCTCCTCTCTTCTCCTCTCCTCTCCTCTCCTCTCCTCTCCTCTCCTCTCTTCTCCTCTCTTCTCCTCTCTTCTCCTCTCCTCTCCTCTCCTCTCCTCTCCTCTTCTCCTCTCTCTCCACCAGATTATTATTTTCTCTGTCTCTCTCTGACCCAATTCCCTGTGCCATCCTCCCTTCCCTTTCCTAACCTCTGGGTTTGTGCCAGCGTGATACTGTAGGTATCGGCATGAGAAACAGCACTGCATCGTCAGCTGTCTCTTCTGTATCCATGTCTAGCATGGTGTACATGCTGGTTAGAAGTATTTTTTTGGGGTGGGGGGGGCTACTGAGGCTATAGGGTCAGATTGTGGCATATCAGTTGACTTGCACTTGTTTTAAATCGCCATAAAACAGAAATATGTTTCAGTATACGTACATACTTTCAAGAGGTGTTTTACAAAGGAGTTTATCTAGTGTTCTTTATCATCTTTTTCCAACACAATCAGACAGAAAAGACATTGAAGATGACCCTGAGGGCTTTACAGAGGGCGTAACCTCTCAGAGAAACTCCTCTAGTGGCTGAGGCATCACACCATAATACCAGCCCTAAGAGACCTTAGACCTTTTTTGATATGACTCGTTGGCTTTCTCCTCAACCCCTTCACCTACTAAAGTATGTTTGTTACCAGGTGTTGTGATGATTCCGGGTTGCCAGGTGTTGTGATGATTCCGGGTAACCAAGGTGTTGTGATGATTCCGGGTTACCAAGTGTTGTGATGATTCCAGGTTGCCAGGTGTTGTGATGATTCCGGGTAACCAAGGTGTTGTGATGATTCCGGGTTGCCAGGTGTTGTGATGATTCCGGGTTGCCAGGTGTTGTGATGATTCCGGGTAACCAAGGTGTTGTGATGATTCCGGGTTGCCAGGTGTTGTGATGATTCCGGGTTGCCAGGTGTTGTGATGATTCCGGGTAACCAAGGTGTTGTGATGATTCCGGGTAACCAAGGTGTTGTGATGATTCCGGGTTGCCAGGTGTTGTGATGATTCCGGGTTGCCAGGTTTTGTGATGATTCATTCCTGAAGAGACTAACTAACCCTCGCCCTGTTCTATACTGTGTGTAATTGTCACCTGAACTTAACTCTACATTCCTGCATCATTTAACCCTTGAAATATTAAGGAAGCAGACTATCTGTGTAAGGACACTAAATATGGTTGTGTTTTGGTTCCTGAAGGTGTAACAATATAGGTCTAAGTCCATGTACACTGAGAGGGATATGCAGTTTATTTTGAGAAATGTGTGTTATGTTTTTTTTTCTCTTGATGTTAAGTAACTCTGATCCTTCTGTGGTTGGTGAGACTGGTAATTTTATGGTCCAGATTATTCATCCTTCAGAATAAAAAACGATTCCTTTTTTGTATGCAGTCGGAGCAATTGATCATGGAGGATAGGGAAACTGTCAACTCGGAAATGTTAATAATATCATAGAGATCTGGTTGTATTCTGCGTATGCCATTCCCTAGTGCAGTGTGACTTCTGTCATCTAGGTTGCTATCCCAAACTGACATGACCTGCTGAAATGATGCCGTAACTTGGTAGTGTATGTGGGAGTGTTTGTGTACGTGCGTGAGTGCGTGCGTGCGTGAATCTGCGAATGTGTGTGTGTGTGTCCTTTTCATACAGAGAACTTTTGTCCCTCCTTTCGGCTGTACCTCTCAATTTATTTATGCGCTATTGTCATTGCTTTCACTTCCTCCCGTGTGGTGACTGGATAAGACATTTTTACAGGAGCCATTCTGATTTGATTAAGGACTCAGGAGAGACCAATTCTACTCATTCAGACGTTCAGACGTTCTGTTTTTTTTTTTTTGCTGCTGGTGTTATTATCATCGTGTATTTATCGTGTATATTTCGTGTGTTTTAACAAGCCGTGACAAACATATTAATCATATCTGTGTGAGTAAATGTGTCAAGGAGCATGCCAAATTAATTCCACGTGTCGTGTATTATAGGAGCGATCCTCTTTGTAGGAACTCGTTTAAAAGGGCAAGAACTTGTTCCTTCTGATTACTATTGGAGACCGATAGTAATAAACAGATATTTAGAAGCTCAACTTGTCTCTTTATTCTTTAATACTGTGTTTCCGGGTTAATTACTTTCTTGTTCCCTCTCCTTCGTTTTCCCCCTACCGTCACCAACGTTCCCTTTCAATAGTGCATTATGTGTGTTTTTATGGTTATGTGGTGTTTTCTGACAGACTAGCTGGTCAGCGTGACAATTTGGCTCAAGATTTTAATATTTTAAAAATGTTGTATTTAACTAGGCAAGTCAGTTAAGAACCATTCTTATTTACAATGACGACCTACCAGGGAACAGTGGGTTAAGTGCCTTGTTCAGGGGCAGAACAACAGATTTTTACCTAGTCAGCTCGAGGATTTGATTCAGCAACCTTTTGGTTACTAGTCCAACGCTCTAACCACTAGGCTACCTGCCGCCCCAATTTGGTTTCCAAGGTCATATAATGTAATGTAATGTATAATGCCTAATCAGGAGGTATAAGTCGATTCAGAAGCCATTATAGTGTAGTGTTAAATCACTCATTGTTTTGTTTAGTGTGTGAAAGATCATGTTTAACAAAGGGAGACTCAAGTCATAACAAACCTTTAATGGGTCAAAGTTCACCTAGTGCAGAAAGAGGGCAGAGAATGGTGACACGTTTCAGCAGATCCACTAATGTTGTTGTGAAGGGGTTTGCAGGGGATCAGTTGAAGACTGAGAGTGTGAGGTGAGAGAGAGTGAAAGAGAGTGCTGTGACATCACAGCAGCAAGATTTGTGACCTTTTGCCACAAGAAAAGGGCAACCAGTGAAGAACAAACACCATTGTGAATACAACCCATATTTATGCTTATTTATTTTCCCTTGTGTACTTTAACCATTTGTACATTTGTAATGTCTTTATTGTTTTGAAACTTCTGTATGTGTAATGTTTCCTGTTAATTTGTATTGTTTATTTCACTTTTGTATATTATCTACCTCACTTGCTTTGGCAATGTTAACACGTTTCCCATGTCAATAAAGCCCCTTGAATTGAATTGAGAGAGGTGAGAGAGAATGAGAGAGAGAGGTGAGAGATGAGAGAGAGGTGAGAGATGAGAGAGAGGTGAGAGAGAGTGAGAGGGGAGAGAGAATTAGAGAGGGGTGAGAGATGAATGAGAGGTGAGAGATGAGAGAGAAGTGAGAGAGAGTGAGAGGTGAGAGAGAATGAGAGAGAGGTGAGAGATGAAAGAGTGAAGTGTGAGAGAGGTGAGAGAAATACATTTATGTAAATGGTTGGACTGAAAACCTACAGGACGGTAGATCTCCAGGAAGAGGGTTGGACTGAAAACCCACAGGACAGTTGATCTCCAGGAAGAGGGTTGGACTGAAAACCTACAGGACGGTAGATCTCCAAAAAGAAGGTTGGACTGAAAACCTACAGGACGGTAGATCTCCAGGAAGAGGGTTGGACTGAAAACCTACAGGATGGTAGATCTCCAGGAAGAGGGTTGGACTGAAAACCTACAGGACAGTAGATCTCCAGGAAGAGGGTTGGAGTGAAAACCTACAGGACAGTAGATCTCCAGGAAGAGGGTTGGAGTGAAAACCTACAGGACAGTAGATCTCCAGGAAGAGGATTGGAGTGAAAACCTACAGGACAGTAGATCTCCAGAAAGAGTGTTGGAGTGAAAACCTACAGGACAGTAGATCTCCAGGAAGAGGTTTGGACTGAACCCACAGGACAGTAGATCTCCAGGAAGAAGGTTGGACTGATAACCTACAGGACAGTAGATCTCCGGGTAGAGGGTTGGACTGATAACCTACAGGACAGTTGATCTCCAGGAAGTAGAAGTTATCAGTCCAACCCTCTTCCTGGAGATCTACTGTCCTGTAGGTTTTCACATTTTTATTAAACCCTTTTTAAAACTCGGTACATCATCTCTCACTCACACCTGTCTATAATGATCAAACCCAAGCGTTGAACAGATGGGACCAGCCTCAGCCTCCTCCTGGTCTATCTCTGAAGATCCTTTTCCCTGCTGAAGTCCTCACTGCCCAGATTGGTGAGTTAGTCTCTCGGCTCCATCAATCTGACAACCTACCATGTGCCTCAGGCTAAATTCTCACTCAGGTTGTACAACTCATTTGACGAACAAACAAACAATTTTTTATTTTTTTTTTGCAGACAAACATCAAGAATATCCCAACTGTCGAATGCAGTGTAAATCAGTTGTGCTAGACCCTTTTTTATAAACTGAAAGCCGTGGTATATCAGATCGTATTTACCACCGGTATGACAAAACATATAGTTTGACTGCTCCAATTAGAGTTTATAATAGCAATAAGGCTCTTCGGGGGTTTGTGATATATGGCCAGGCACTCCACGTTGCGTCGTGCTTAAGAACAGCCCTTAGCCGTGGTATATCGGCCATATATCACACATCCTCTGGTCTTATTGCTTAAGTATCTCATTGTGGTTAATGGAGCGATTTACTTTATGTCCTGCAGTGAGTGAACCAGCCTGCAGGGGGCACTGTGGGGAAGTGATCCTACATAGAGCCAACTCAGTCAGAGAGGTACTGTACCCTGGTTCTATAGTGCTGCTGTCCATGGTGCTGAACCCAAAGACCAGACCACCTCCTCTTCTCTCACTCCCCTGTTACCGAACACAACTTTCAGCAGATATTCAACTACGTTTCATAACGTTTATCAAGAGGCTTTAGTACAGTAATACAGATGTGCAAAATACACATGTATACACTATATATACAAAAGTATGAGGACACCCATTCAAATTAGTGGATTCTGTTAGTTCAGCCACACCCTTGGCTGACAGGTGTATAAAATCGAGGACAGAGCCATGCAATCTCCATAGACGAACACAGTCTGGTCAGTAGAACGGCCTGTACTGAAGAGCTCAGTGAATTTCCATGTGGCACCGTCATAGGATGCCACCTTTCCAACAAGTCAGTTTGTCAAATTTCTGCCCTGATAGAGCTGCCCTGGTCAACTGTAAGTGCTGTTATTGTGAAGTGGAAATGTCTAGGAGCAACAACGGCTCAGCCGGGAAGTGGTAAACCACGCAAGCTCACAGAACGGGACCGCCAAGTGCTGAAGCACGAAACGTGTAAACGAAAGTCTGTCCTCGGTTGCAACACTCACTACCGAGTTACAAACTGCCTCTGAAAGCAACGTCACCAAAATAACTGTTCGTCGGGAGCTTCATGAAATCGGTTTCCATCGCCGTGCAGCCGCACACAAACCTAAGATCACCATGCACAATGTCAAGCGTCGGTTGGAATACTGTCACTTCCGATCGTCACCTCCTGTTGAACGTGGAATGAGAGCTTGTTGTTGTTTGTTGTTTTGAAAGGTTTGTTGTTTTGGAACGTTTTTAAAGTTTGGTTACTGGCTAGCTACCTTTTAAAGTTGATATCCGGTGACGGGGTTGGCATCAGTTCCTTGGACCCCTACTATCTGTCCAGTGGTCCTGCCGACCAAGGCGTCCAAGGAGTCCAAGGAGCTGGCCGATAGGGGTCTAGTTCCTGAGGTTCAAGGACAAAGTAGCTGTTCTGGAAAAAGCCAAGAGCGTGCGCCTTCGGAAAGTATTCAGACTCCTTGACTTTTTTCCACATTTTGTTACGTTACAACCTTATTTTGAAATGTATTAAATAGTTTTTTTCTCTCCATCAATCTACACACAATACCCCATAATGACATCACAATACCCCATAATGACATCACAATACCCCATTATGACATCACAATACCCCATTATGACATCACAATACCCCATAATGACATCACAATACCCCATAATGACATCACAATACCCCATAATGACATCACAATACCCCATAATGACATCACAATACCCCATAATGACATCACAATACCCCATAATGACATCACAATACCCCATAATGACATCACAACACCCCATAATGACATCACAATACCCCATAATGACAAAGCAGAAACAGGTTTCTTGAAATGTTTGCAAACGTATTATACATTTAAAACAGAAATATCACATTTACATAAGTATTCAGACCCTTTAATCAGTGCTTTGTTGAAGCACCTTTGGCAGCGATTACAGCATTGAGTCTTCTTTGGTATGACTGCAGGGGTATGACTGTGACAGAGGTTCTGGTCAGGCTGGTTCTGGGTGTGACAGAGGACCTGGTCCGGCTGATTCTGGGTGTGACAGAAGGCCTGGTCCGGCTGGTTCTGGGTGTGACAGGGAGTCTGGTCCGGCTGGTTCTGGGTGTGACAGAGAGTCTGGTCCGGCTGGTTCTGACTGTGACAGAGAGTCTGGTCCGGTTGGTTCTGACTGTGACAGGGAGTCTGGTCTGGCTGGTTCTGACTGTGACAGAGAGTCTGGTCTGGTTGATTCTGACTGTGACAGAGAGTCTGGTCCGGCTGGTTCTGGGTGTGACAGAGAGTCTGGTCCGGCTGGTTCTGACTGTGACAGGGAGTCTGGCCTGGCTGGTTCTGACTGTGACAGAGAGTCTGGTCCGGCTGGTTCTGGGTATGACAGAGAGTCTGGTCCGGCTGGTTCTGGGTGTGACAGGACTGAGTGGTTGAGACACTGGGGTCCGCTGGTCATGTCCCCCACGAGTCCGTCTACTAGATTTCTCCAACTCTGTTCAGACCACTGGGCCATCGCTGCACTGTACGTACAAACAGCGTGTCTGTCTGTCAGTCCGTCAGTCCGTCTGTCCTCTATTTGCCATTTTTGCCTCACTTTTTTGTGTCGTCTCAAACTCCCCGTATTCACGTCTTCCTGCATCCAGTCATATGTTTTATGTTTTATATATAAATATCCAAACTGTATTAGGATTGATAGTCCCTGTTACTACAATTAGAACTTGTTGTCATGTTTCTCTGTGTAGGACACAGTCTTCATGTTCCTGTCCCAGCATCTACGCTCATACATGCTCCCAGCATGCCTCAGGGTCCCCCAGCTAAATGTTTGCAGGATGCTATCTGTGAGTCTCTCTCCTCTGAGTCTCTGCTCAGTCAGTGAGTGAGTGAGTGAGTGAGTGAGTGAGTGAGTGAGTGAGTGAGTGAGTGAGAGAGAGAGCGAGAGAGAGAGTGAGAGAGCGAGTGAGTGAGTGAGAGGATCCTTCTGACAAACACTATCAACTCTTAAGAAACATCTCTAGTTAGCAAAGTTGTTAACCTTTATTTGTGTACAAGTGCTGTTACCATTGTTGAGTGTGTGGACTCTGTGTGCCGTAGTGGAGAGGGGGTTTTCACCTTCACTCTGAACTGCTGCCAGTACTGAAGACCAGCAACACTTCCTTTTCCTGTACGACCAGCAACACTTCCTTTTCCTGTACGACCAGCAACAGTTCCTTTTCCTGTACCTTCCCCATCGGACCTCACATCCTTCACTGCCCCGTAGCTCAGCCCCCCCCCCCCCACCCCCCCTCTCCTCTCTGACAGGTCAGTAGTGTTAGCTTAGTCTGCTTAGTCTGTTGTGGTTAAACAAAGATTCTACAGTTAATTAGGCAAATAACTGGTGGAAGACATGACACTTCCCAGTTCATTAAGTCTCTGTTTATTTCATCAGTCAAATACATATATATATATATATCTTTTTTTTGGGGGGGGGGGGGGGGGGTGTCTATGTTAATGTCATGTGATGTGATTGACTTTATGATCTTTCCATATGTACTGTGTGAAACAGAGATGTGGCTCGCCCTGCTGTCAGTTCGAGGCATAATACTAGCAGTTAAGAGCATTGAAACCCAATCCAACTAAGTGAAAAATCTGCCGACGTGCCCTTGAGCAAGGCACTAAACTCTTAAGGGCTCCTGTAAGCCGCTCTGGATACGTGTATCTGCTAAATGACTCAAAAATGTAAATGTGTTTGAGTGCTGATTTTTACACTCTGTATTTAGTGTTTTGACTCTTTCCCCTGCTCCTCTCTCTCTCCTCCTAGGCTGAGTCCAGGCAGACAGTGCAACTGGCAGCCATTTTGGGGCTGGTCCTTAGGAATGTTTCCCGTCGACTGACGACTCTTTCTCAATTCGTCTTTCTTCGATACCTTACATCCTCCCTCACTTTTATGGAAAATCCAAAATTCCTCCACTATAACCTTGTCCTTTAATGCGTTTTGAGAAGGAGGCAAGAAGAGAGGGAATGACACATAAAGGAAAGATGAACTGATAAAGGATTCTATACCAGGCGCTGTTCTCGGTGTAACCTACACAATCGCTGTGGAAACGGGTGTGAAGTACTTCCAGTTCACGCATGTAGTAACATCTGCAACATCGGTTTAGCAGTCTTCATGTCTCTAGTACTGCCTCACTGGTACAGTATGCAGCCCAGATTTATGGATCATCATTTATTGATCAGATCATTTCTGTGCTGTTTAGTCAATTCGACTTTAGACCAGGCTATTCTTTCAGTGAAATTAGCCTGGGTGCCCAGCTGTTTCTGCTTTCTTGCCAACTACCTATGTTATTGTCACGCCAGAAAAATACAAATGACAAGTGATGGATTTGGCAAGATGGCACAAACAGATCTAGGACCAGTCTACAGATCTAGGACCAGTCTACAGATCTAGGACCTGTCTACAGATCTAGGACCAGTCTACAGATCTAGGACCAGTCTACAGATCTAGGACCAGTCTACAGATCTAGAACCAGTCTATAGATCTAGGACCAGTCTACAGATCTAGGACCAGTCTACAGATCTAGGACCAGTCTACATATCTAGGACCAGTCTACAGATCTATGACCTGTCAACAGATCTAGGACCAGTCTACAGATCTAGGACCAGTCTACAGATCTATAACCAGTCTATAGATCTAGGACCAGTCTACAGATCTAGGACCAGTCTACAGATCTAGGACCAGTCTACAGATCTAGGACCAGTCTATAGATCTAGAACCAGTCTACAGATCTAGAACCAGTCTACAGATCTAGAACCAGTCTACAGATTTAGGACCAGTCTACAGATCTAGAACCAGTCTACAGATCTAGGACCTGTCTACAGATCTAGAACCAGTCTACAGATCTAGGACCAGTCTACAGATCTAGAACCAGTCTACAGATCTAGGACCTGTCTACAGATCTAGGACCAGTCTACAGATCTAGAACCAGTCTACTATGATATTACACAGCCAGGCAAAAAAAGAGCAACATGGCTAAATGAGTGTCTTGCCCATTTCCTAATTGTGTGTGTGTGTGTGTGTGTGTATACCTGTGTAGGTATAGTCAGTGTTGAGGTCTTTCTCAACACTGAGAGAGAGAGAGAGAGAGAGAGAGAGAGAGAGAGAGAGAGAGAGAGAGAGAGAGAGAGAGAGAGAGAGAGAGAGAAAGAGAGAGAGAGAGAGAGAGAGAGAGAGAGAGAGAGAGAGAGAGAGAGAGAGAGAGAGGACATCAGTCAACATTGAACCAGGAAGTGGAGTGAAGGTTTATGAGTCCCCTTACTTACTGTTGCACTTAGCTGGGTTCAGAATGCCCCCCCCCCCCCCCCCCTATAGGATCACAGATGTTGGAGATATACTGTATATCTGTTGTGAATAATCTATAGTATTGATGGCACCTGTAAGGTCAAGTACTGGAGGCATTAGGCATTGCATGGGTATTAGTTGTCTTTTCTATGACAGTGTGATTTGCATTGGTATTTGTGAATTGGCTCATGTTGTTTGTGTTATCGAATGATGATTTCTCAAGAGTCTCTTGAAAAAAATACTAATTAGTAAAGAATTGCAAACATTAAAAAAAAAAAAAAACATTTCAGTCATTTTAAAAATAGATCTTTAAATAGTTTTTTCACACCATAATAATATACATCTGACATAGTTCAGCACAAAATAACATAATGCCTCAGATTTCATGAAGATAATATTCATGAAGACATAAAGACGAAGACATGAAGATATGAACACATGAAGATATGACTACAGAATAACCTGGACAGATTGATAGATGTTGACAGGATCATATTACACACAGACATGTATCAGACAAGTTGACAATACTTTTACAATAAACCCCCCTGTACAGACCAATACATGTAGTAGGCCAGGTGAAGATGACCTCTGAACCCTTTCATCTGCTACACCAACACCAGACCCTTCTCTCTATCTCCTCATTATCTAACCTGAGTGTGTTTGAGTGTTTACCTCGTGTGTGTGTGTGTGGTGTGTGTACACATTCCAGTGTTGAGTGTCAAGGACTCGCGTGGTCCTGAAAACAGGAAGTCATATGATGGGAAAGGCCTAAATAAATAGGCACAGAGGTCTTTACATATGTTGCTCCCTGCAATGTAATGTAGAAGTTTCTCAAAAGTATCTTTGGGTGTAAAGCAGATGAACTCTGTGCAGCAATTCTCAGAATTCTCAAAATGTTGTATAATTTTGCTTCCAGAAACTGTAGAAAATGTTTGAAACTCTAAAAAGGTGATAGAAAGCTATTGTCTGTTTCCATTGACTCATACTTCCTTACCTTCAGCTTACCGGTCTGCAACGCAGACGACTCTCATTACCTTTATATTTCTTCTCAAAGGGAGGCACTGGGATAGCGATCATTTTTACGGGCTTCTGACCAATAACACCATTTTGTTGTTGTTGTTGTTTGTGTTTTTTATTTTTTTACATATAATGTTTCTACCATCGTTTCCTATGACTAAAAAAATAAAATAGAAAGCTTCTGGACATCAGAACAACGATCACTAAACCTCGATTTGGATGAAGACTTTTACTTCTATAACTAGGGGGCCGAGAAGGACATACTGCTCACCCGGGACCAGGCCCTAGTCCCCGACACTCAGGAAGAACAAAAAGACGACGATATTGAACCCTGATGAAACTACGGAGGAAAATAATCTGCTTGTTGTATTGGCGGATTACCGGAGACCAAACTGGACGAGCTTCGTTTGAGACTATCCTATCAAAACGGGAAATGAATAACTGTAATATCCTATACTTTACGTAGTCGTGGCATCTCGTAAACTCAAGAGTGGGGGTGGGGGCGGGGCGGGGGTGTCTCTGTTAAGAACAGCTGGTGTGCAATATCTAATATTAAGGAAGTCTCGAGGTTCTGCTCGAATGAGTTACAATATCTCATGATAAACTGTAGAACATAAGATTTACCAACGCAGTTTTCAGCTATGAGCTGCCTCTAGACACGAGCCTACCAGACGAGATAAATGCCTTCTATGGCAAGCAACACTGAACCATGCGTGAGAGCAGCATCTGTTCCAGATGACTGTGTGATCACGCTCTCCGTAACAGATCTTTAAACAGGTTAACATCTGGGGGGCCAAACAGATTATCAGGACGCATACACAGAGCAGGCACTGACCAGCTAGCAAGTGTCTTCACTGACATTTTTAACCTGTCCCTGACATAGTCCCTGTACCCAAGAGCACCAAGGTAGCCAGCCTAAATGATTATCACCCCATAGCACTCAAATCTATAGCCATTAAATGCTTTGAAATGCTGCCATGACTCACATCAAAACAATACCATCATCTCAGACACCCTGGATTCACTCCAATTTGCATACCGCCCCAACAGATCCACAGATGACGCAATCTCCAATGCACTCCAAACTGCCCTTTCCCACTTGAACAAAAGGAAACCTATTTGAGAATGCTGTTCACTGTCTACAGAATGCTGTTCACTGTCTACAGAATGCTGTTCACTGTCTACAGAATGCTGTTCACTGTCTACAGAATGCTGTTCACTGTCTACAGAATGCTGTTCACTGTCTACAGAATGCTGTTCATTGACTACAGTTCAGCTCAGCAACACCATAGTGCCCTTGAAGCTCATCACTATGTTAAGGTCCCTTGGACTTAACACGTCCCTCTGCAACTGGATCCTGGACTTCCTGACGGGCCGCCCCAGGTGGTAAGGGAAGGCAACAACACATCCACCACGCTGACCCTCAACACAGGAGCCCCTCAGGGGTGCGTGCTTACTCCCCTCCTGTACTCCCTCTTCACCCACAACTGTGTGGCCGTGCTCAACTTCAACACCACAATAAAGTTTTCTGACAACACAATGGTTGTCTTACAACAGTAAGACAAAAGAGCTGATCATGGGCAACAGGAAATGGAGGGCCGAGCACACAGCCATTTACATCGACGGGACTGTAGTGGAGACGGTCGAGAGCTTCAAGTTCCTTGGTGTCCAGATCACGAAGGATCTATCATGGTCCACACTAACCAACACAGTCGTGAAGAGGGAACGACAACACCTCTTCCCCCTCAGGAGGCTGAAAAGATTTGGCATTGGCCCTCAGGTCCTCAAAACGTTCTTCAGCTGCACCACTGAGAGCATCTTGACTGGCTGCTTCACCGCCTAGTATGGAAACTGCTTGGCATCCTACCTCAAGGTGCTACAGAGGGTAGTGTGTACGGCCCAGTACATCACTGGGGCCGAACTTCCTGCTATCCAGGACCTCTGTTCCAGTATGTGTCAAAATTGTCAAAGACTCCAGCCACCCAAGCCACAGACTGTTTTCTCTGCTACCTCACGGCAAGTGGTACCGATGCACCAAATCTGGAGTCAAGAGGACCCAGAAGAGCTTCTACCCCCAAACCATAAGACTTCTAAACAAGGTAGCCTAGCGGTTAGAGCGTTGGGCCAGTAACCCAAAGGTTGCTAGTTTGAATCCCTGAGCCGGCTAAGTTAAAAAATCTTCCGATGTGCCCTTCAGCAAGTCACTTAGTCGCGCTGGATAAGAGCGTCTGCTAAATAACTTTTTAAAAATCTATATAAAAAGGTAAACAAATGGCTACCGGAATACCTGCATGGACGCTGTTTTTCACTGACTCTATGCACACATGCTGGATTTGACCACACATACACTACATACACACTCACTCACTACATGACAAAAAGTATGTGAACACCTGCTCATGGTCATTAATATGGAGTTGGTTTCCCCTTTGCTGCTATAACAGCCTCCACTCTTCTGGGAAGGCTTTCCACTAGATGATGGAACATTGCTGTTTGTTCCATTTAGACACAAGAGCATTAGTGAGGTCAGGCACTGATGTTGGGTGATTAGGCCTGGCTCGCAGTCGACGTTCCAATTCATCCAAAAGGTGTTCGATGGGGTTGAGGTCAGGGCTCTGTGTATGCCAGTCAAGTTCTTCCACACCGATCTCGACAAACCATTTCTGTATGGACCTAGCTTTGTGCACGGGGGCATTGTGCGAGCTTGTGTGTCCTACCACTTCGCGGCTGAGCTGTTGTGGCTCCTAGACATTTCCACTTCTAGCAGAGCAGAAATTTGACGAACTGACTTGTTGGAAAGGTGGCATCCTATGACGATGCCACGTTGAAAGTCACTGAACTCTTCAGTAAGGCTATTCTACTGCCAATGTTTGTCTATGGAGATTGCATGGCTGTGTGCTTGATTTTCTATACACCTGGCAGCAACGGGTGGCTGAAAAAGCCGAATCCACTAATTTTAAGTGTTGTCCACATACTT
Source organism: Oncorhynchus clarkii lewisi (assembly GCF_045791955.1). Classification (NCBI taxonomy): domain Eukaryota; kingdom Metazoa; phylum Chordata; class Actinopteri; order Salmoniformes; family Salmonidae; genus Oncorhynchus; species Oncorhynchus clarkii. The sequence continues at coordinate 48,192,098 of NC_092168.1, read as the reverse complement.
TTGTATATATCGTTTTTATAGTGATGTTCCTTTTACTCTTTATTTTGATTTGTTATTCATTGTTGGAAATGGACCAGTAAGAAAGCTTTTCACTGTTAGACCTGTTTTCTACGAAGCAACCTGACAACTCTTTATCTCTCTGAGTCGTGCATGACCATCCCCCAGGGGTGGAAATGTCCAGGGTCCAATAGGAACGTTCCTATCCAAAGCAGGACTTGTGAGTACCAGTGTAGTCCGTCTCCTAGAGAGGCACCAGTCCATCTGGTCCAGCTGTACAGCAGGCGGAGGGGACCAAATGCCCAATGGGCTAGATGGTGCTGGTCCATAGCAGCATAGCACGAGGCTAGAACGCCGTCCACCACCAGTGAGCCGTGGCGTGTCAGAGGGGCGAAGGCCCCGGTGTCCATCTGGATGTGGACCCAAATTACCTGGGAGAGGATTCCCTGTAGTCCCTGGTTTCTCCCTGCAGTCAGCACACACTGTCCTGGCCGTACGTCGCTGGCGAACATAGTCCGCATGACAGCACCCGATTCGCCCACTGAACAGTTACCCTCGGTCACGAACACAAGATGAGCCGCGGTGAGGGTCAGGTTTGCTCCCGTCTCTGTTCCCAACACATAGAACTGTTTCCTGGCTGCAGGCTCATGATCCAGGAAGGTGAAGAACTCACTGTAGACGAGGTCTCCTCCGCTCCTGCTGCCGTCAGCCCCCGAGGAGGCCAGGACCCGGTCACCTGGCTGGAGGTCCTGGACAGCCCTGCTGCTCCCGTCGTCCAGAGTGACCAGAGAACGACCAGGGAAACAGCCCCCGGTCTTAGCTGCTACTGAGTGCTCTGAGAAAGAGGGAAAGGAGTGAGGGGGACAGGGTGGAGAGAGAGAAATTGAGAGAGAGAGAGAGAGAGAGAGAGAGAGTCTTATTGAAGGGCTCTGTTAAGAACTGCAGACTGACACAATAACTGATATGAAAATGGTTACGTCAATAGATTGGTTGTCTGATCTGCTACACACGCAGCCCAATTCTAAATCACTAATTAGTCTTTTGATCAATCAGATCAGAAAAAAAAATATCTGATGTGATTGGTCAAATGTCCAATTAGTAGAAATGGATCAGAATTGGGCTGCCTGTTAAAAATGCAGATGTCTTGTTATGGATACCTAGTTTTTTTTTTAAATCTGGCATTTCAGCCCAACATGTTTATTCCATGAGATTTGACATGATTAACATTTTAAGGAAACAACAGGACCTTCCACTGAAATTCCCATTAGAGCTTTTGAAGCCCTAAGTCAATACACAGGCAAGCAAACACATTGCACATAGTTACAAGCAAGCACACACGCATGTGTACACCCACACACACACACACACACACACACACACACACACACACACACACACACACACACAGACACACACACCCACACACACACACAGACACCCACACACACACAGACACAGACACAGACACCCACACACACACAAACACACACTTTATTTAAACATATAAACATGTATTCCATTGAAACATTGGCAGTCTGTGTGTTTACAGGTAAACATTTCAAAAAGCCATTCTACACACTAACTACCAATCTGTCCTTTTCAACTCAACTTTGCTCATGATTCATAAGAGATCTATTATGAGCTAATGAGTAACCCAATGATTCAATCTCCACTGAAATGAGTTGAGGTCAGAAGTCTCAGTGTGAGACAGGTAAAGATCACATTCCTAGTGGCACCCTATATTCTCTACATTTTGGCCCAGGTCAGAATTGGGCTGCCTGTCTAAACGTAGCCTAAACGACTTGAAGTCTCAAGTCTTCCAGTGGGTCCCAAAAACAAATATTTGTGAAGGGTAAGTACCAAGGCCAGGTGATAAGATTAGATCTGAGAAGGGAGACCAGGAAGACTGACGTAAACCACCCGACAGGGAGACAAAAGGAGAAGGTAAATCAGTTAACCAGCTCTTAGAGTGGGGTCTCTCTCCTTCCAGCGCCAACTCTACTCTTAACTTTTAAAAATTCATAATAATATAATAATATATATATATAATAAAGACTACAGCAAGGCCCTACCCAGACCAGATAATAAAGACTACAGCAAGGCCCTACCCAGACCAGATAATAAAGACTACAGCAAGGCCCTACCCAGACCAGATAATAAAGACTACAGCAAGGCCCTACCCAGACCAGATAATAAAGACTACAGCAAGGCCCTACCCAGACCAGATAATAAAGACTACAGCAAGGCCCTACCCAGACCAGATAATAAAGACTACAGCAAGGCCCTAACCAGACCAGATAATAAAGACTACAGCAAGGCCCTACCCAGACCAGATAATAAAGACTACAGCAAGGCCCTACCCAGACCAGATAATAAAGACTACAGCAAGGCCCTACCCAGACCAGATAATAAAGACTACAGCAAGGCCCTACCCAGACCAGATAATAAAGACTACAGCAAGGCCCTACCCAGACCAGATAATAAAGACTACAGCAAGGCCCTACCCAGACCAGATAATAAAGACTACAGCAAGGCCCTACCCAGACCAGATAATAAAGACTACAGCAAGGCCCTACCCAGACCAGATAATAAAGACTACAGCAAGGCCCTACCCAGACCAGATAATAAAGACTACAGCAAGGCCCTACCCAGACCAGATAATAAAGACTACAGCAAGGCCCTACCCAGACCAGATAATAAAGACTACAGCAAGGCCCTACCCAGACCAGATAATAAAGACTACAGCAAGGCCCTACCCAGACCAGATAATAAAGACTACAGCAAGGCCCTACCCAGACCAGATAATAAAGACTACAGCAAGGCCCTACCCACATCCAGAGCCCAGAAAGCTCTTCCTCTAATTGACTCCCTGCAGACAGTTGTCTTGACAGACTGCCGGTAATGAGCTGTCTCACCTTAGGTCTAGCACCTCACCCCACCTGACCCCTCGTCTAGCACCTCACCTGAGTTGGCCTAATAACAACTGACAACACTCAGACCAAAGGGACAACTGGGTTGCTTTAACAAATCAATAGGGGTTAACTTGATCACCGTAGAACGCAGCATTCTAGTCTCTTTCTGACAGACAATTGTGAAACTCTCTCTAAGCTCACCAGTGAGACTGCAGTTGAGGCTAGCAGCACTGCATGTTGCCAGTACAATAGTTCGTACTTTTATACAGGTTGGTAATAAGATGTTTTTTTTTGTTGCTCTGTCTGAGTCCCATCCCCATACCTGACTTGACACTGCAGTGCACGTGTGCCTTCGATTCATAGTAGACCCAGTCGAAGCCAGCCTCCACGGCCAGGCGAGCCAGCATGGAGTACTTGTTCCTGTCCCGGTCTGAGGTGGTGATGTCCACCGCTCTTCCCTCATAATGGAGGGAGTCCTCTGAGTGGTGCCCGTCCTCGTCCCAGCCCTCTGTCACTCTCAGCTTCACCCCAGGCCACATGTTCATCACAGAGATGGCCAGGGAGTTCAGCTTGTCTTTACAACGCTGGGGGGGAGAGAGAGGAGACACAATAAGAAACTGGTTTGAGTGAGACACTAGGCTGTTAAGAGTTGTGAGATTATCACAGGAAAACAACTAGTTTACACATACAGGCTATAGTTTACAATGGGATTAATGTGATCAACACTCATAAATGCTGTTGACAGTTTGTCACAGAGGGTCAACTAGCCTACAACCGATGCCATAGACATGTATAGACATGTTTTGTATTTGGCTAAATATTGACCATATTCAAAACGGTCTAAAGGAAGATGGTTTGCTTTGTTTTTGTTTTTTTACATCCTAATAAAATTGATTGATGTGCTGACATGTTATTTATTCAACCCTGATGTTAGAAGAGATCAGAGAGATTTCAGCAAATAAATCGTTAGCTATTCCAACATGATCCATGCGTAATTGCACGTGCGTAATTCCACTACTCAAAACAGGTAGAAAATACGTGGACATTCGTGATTAAAATGTTGGCATACTATTCTTGTCCATCGAGGGTTATTTATATTCTTTAAAAAAAATAGATATGTATATTTTTTTATGAACAATAGAATTCAACCGGCGACCCTAAACATTTATCAACTCAATAACTCGCGCTCTTACATGTTTTGGTGATGTCTACATGCATGCGTAGCTTAATTTATCTCTGAAACCGGAGACAAAGTTAGCACATCAAAACATGTAAAAGTAGTTTACAGTGTTTCAATACAACCTAAATGTGTAGCGGGTAGCCTACAGTTTACGCCTATGTGCCTATTGCATAATTGACGTGTAATTTTGAACTGTCAACAGAAATCCGTTGAACCAAAACAGAGATGAAAGCGCTGAGAATCAATAATGTTCAAAGTTATGGTTTAAACTTTTAACAAAGTGCAAATAGAAGCTCTCAAATGAACGATGAACGACAGGTCCAGTAAGACGTGCTGGTCGCCACAGCTGTCAAAGTGAGACAAAAGCCACCAGATTACGTTTTAAAACCCCATTCCTGCTCCTCACCTGGGTCATAAGTCGATCGGCAGCCGTATTCTCCTCATCTTTAAATATGATATCAGGGTTATAGTTGGGAGTGAGCTCTTTGAACCGTTCTGAATTTCTCGTTATTTTGCCCTCGTGTTTGCCACTGGCGCCCAGTGTTTTCTCGGCAACGTTTGGGCTGAACTGCTTATAAGCGAGGGGTGTGAGCTTCTTTGGCAGACGTCTCTTGCCGTATCCCCTCCCCGGCCCACAGCCCTCGGTTACAGGTGCGAGAAACAGGGCGCAGCCGATGAAGAGCCCTACAAGCACGGAGAGACGCATCCCAGCCAGACCGGCAGGGCCGGCCACTCCGAAGCGGAGTGGTAAGGTGGCACAGGTCGCGGAGGTGTCTCAAGCTACCCCCTCCCCTGGATGCTCCGTGTTCCCCCCACAGGGTAAGGAATGGAGGTTAGGGGACAGAATATTTCAATATTATATAAGCCTTATCCACGCCATCCTCGGTGCGCACAGCAACTGTCCGTAAAAGCCCCAAAAAACAGGCATTTAGCCGAATGTTTTGTTTTATGGAACCGGTAGCAGGGGTAAAAGTTCAATGTCTCCGGGGTCCGAGTCCGGTGTTGTCCAAACGTCGCTGCTTAACTGTATCTTGTTCTTTCTCGTCGTCGGGAGCCAACAGATATGGGTATGGAGTTGAAAAGGCTGCTCATTTAAACAAACAGGTTCAAAGTAGATCTTCTGTAGGGAACAGTGGTCGCAGATTGTCTTCTTGATGCGGTGGTTTTGCCACTGAGGTGCTGTCAATGTCAAACGAGGAGGAACACTACTGGTTCTGGCGTTTCTCCTTCTTGTCCGTTTTTTTTGTCTCTGCCGCTTTGCCTTTCCAGTTGAATTGGGAATTCGAGGCATCAGTTGCCACTCGAGACCGCACCCTGCCAGGCCTGCCCTTCTATCCCTCTCTGCCACTCCGCCCATCGGGTCACTGTGGGTGCCACTGCCCTGTCCTCTACCCACCGCTACCGGCTCTGCCCCTCAGCCTGCCACCTCAGAAGGCCCGTTAACTTGCATCACTCTGACTCTGACTGCTCTGCTGCAGTGGAGGAGTAAGGAGCCACTAGCCTCTCCACTTATCCTAAACTTATCACTTTCTTTATCAGCTCAGGGCTTATGTTGACACTGTATTAACAATGCATACAGCCTTGGGCTATAGTATGTTACAGCGTTAGCACGATAATGATGAGCGGGGCACCTAACTTCATGGTCTACTTATAGTCTACTTCTTTGCTATCAGTTAGAAAATGCTAGTTAAATGTTGCCAGATATTCTGTACATTTGAATTAAAAATTAAATAATAAACTAATAGAAAAAAACAAGTCTTGCTGTGAAGGGATTTTTATTTCGTACATTTATATTTCAGTGATTTAGCAGACCCTCTTATCCAGAGAAACTAGGGTTAAGTGCCTTGAGCAAGAACACAGACAGCTTGTTCACCTAGTCAAGCTCAGGGATTCGAACCAGAAAACCATTTAGTCACTGGCCCAACATTCTTAAACTACTAAGTCTTCCTGCTGTACATCGCGAGTATAACAATGGGTGGGTGGGGGGGGGGGAGAAGAAAAAAAAACATGCATCATTCCAAATGTAACATGACTGGGGTTAATTTAGTGGATAGATTTACACTGGATAGAAGTCCCTTTTTAAAACCAGTATTACCCTGTTAGCAGTATGCAGGGCTGTTGTTCACTATAGGCTACAGTGCATTCCAACTTATCAGGTCAAAGTGCAGTAAGTGTGACACACTTGGTTGATACCAGAGTGTTTCCTTCTGCTTTTCACTCTCAAGTCAGACTGCTCTCACAACAACTCTGATCTGCTCAATACAGCTGCCGAGAGACAGAAAATGAAAGCAGCTGATCAATATAGGTGCTTCTACACCTGCATTGCTTGCTGTTTGGGGTTTTAGGCTGGGTTTCTGTACAGCACTTTGAGATATCAGCTGATGTACGAAGGGCTATATAAATAAATTTGATTTGATTTGATATAGCGTGTAAAAACCAAACCAGTAATCCTTCTACCACGAATAACAACACGGTGGGTGTTTACATTTTTTTTTCACCTTGTCAGCTATGGTATTCAACCTAGCGACCTTTCGGGTTACAGGGCCAATGCTCAAACTGCTATCTGCCGCCACACCAGCCGGGTTCACTCAGTATTGGACATCGATGTCTGAGGACATCATTGGAAGATGACGTGGGAACTGGCCACTTTAGGGGCAAAAGTGAGCGCTGTTTCCTTTCAAGTCCCTTTCAGTTTTGCTAGGGTGTTGTGGAAACACAAATTGGTCTACACGGACAAGTTCTGGCCCGGTTTAGATCTTATCTGTCGGAAAGATATCAGTTTGTCTCTGTGAATGGTTTGTCCTCTGACAAATGAACTGTAAATTTCGGTGTTCCTCAAGGTTCCGTTTTAGGACCACTATTATTTTCACTATATATTTTACCTCTTGGGGATGTCATTCGAAAACATAATGTTAACTTTCACTGCTATCAGTTTTGCTAGGGTGTTGTGGATGGAGATGGTGGAGTGGCCACTGAAATTTGACTCAACTTTCTATCGCCGGACTCAAACCTGCAACTTTTGGAATCAAAAGCAGATGGTTACTAATGAATCCTTAATAAACTGCTGCGAATACACACACACACACACACACACACACACACACACACACACACACACACACACACACACACACACACACACACAGCACTCTAACAAATGACAGTGAGAGTAGACTGCTGACTATTATTTGGAAGATATACCATAGGAAATATCCTCTCTGTCTGAGTGTGAAACATAGTTATATGCATAAAGAGACAGAGGAGTGACTGGACTCTGGCTGTGGAGAGAGAGACAGGCTGTAGAGACTGGAGAGAGAGAGAGAGGCTGTAGAGACTGGAGAGAGAGAGACAGGCTGGAGAGACTGGAGAGAGAGAGACAGGCTGTAGAGACTGGAGAGAGAGAGACAGGCTGTAGAGACTGCAGAGAGAGAGAGACAGGCTGTAGAGACTGGAGAGAGAGAGTCAGCCTGTAGAGACTGGAGAGAGAGAGACAGCCTGTAGAGACTGGAGAGAGAGAGACAGGCTGTAGAGACTGGAGAGAGAGAGACAGGCTGTAGAGACTGGAGAGAGAGAGACAGGCTGTAGAGACTGGAGAGAGAGAGACAGCCTGTAGAGACTTGAGAGAGAGAGACAGCCTGTAGAGATTGGAGAGAGAGAGAGACAGCCTGTAGAGACTGGAGAGAGAGAGGTGGTAGAGAGCGAGAGAGAGAGGTGGTAGAAAGCGAGAGAGAGAGGTGGTAGAGAGAGAGAGAGAGAGAGAGATGGTAGAGAGAGAGAGAGAGGTGGTAGAGAGAGAGAGAGAGAAAGAGAGGTGGTAGAGAGAGAGAGAGAGAGAGGCGGTAGAGAGCGAGAGAGAGAGGTGGTAGAGAGAGAGAGAGAGAGAGAGAGATGGTAGAGAGAGAGAGAGGTGGTAGAGAGAGAGAGAGAAAGAGAGGTGGTAGAGAGAGAGAGCGAGAGAGAGAGAGGTGGTAGAGAGAGAGAGAGAGAGAGAGAGAGTGGTAGAGAGAGAGAGAGAGTGGTAGAGAGAGAGAGAGAGAGATATGTGGTAGAGAGAGAGAGAGAGAGAGAGAGAGTGGTAGAGAGAGAGAGAGAGAGAGAGGTGGTAGAGAGAGAGAGGTGGTAGAGAGAGAGAGAGAGAGAGAGGTGGTAGAGAGAGAGAGAGAGAGGTGGTAGAGAGAGAGAGAGACAGAGAGAGAGAGAGAGAGAGAGAGAGAGAGAGAGAGGGAGATTAACAGAGAAAACAGATGTATGTCTTTCACCCACTGGGTTTTTACCGACACCCAAATATAATTACTGTTAAGAAATATATGCATTTTCATAAAACTGCTTGGCACTGATACGGGCAATAGTTATATTAAATTCCTTAAATAATTATGCAGTAATAAATGGTTTAAGAGTAAAGTACACGCAGTAATTCTACCCAGTGAGGACTATTGAATTTGAAGTTAAAAGAATCCCAGATACTTGACTTCAACATACAATACATGATATCCTCCTGACTAATGACCTAGAGCTTTAGGTCTACACTCCCTGTCCTTAGAATGTAAACTCAGCAAAAAAAATAAAGAAATGTCCCTCTTTCGGGACCTTGTCTCAAATCAAAATAAGATACAATTGTATTAGTCACATGCGCCGAATACAACAGGTGTTTCACCTTACAGTGAAACGCTGACTTACGAACTACTAACCTACAATGCCGTTTCAAACAACACGGTGAAGAAAAACAGATAAAAGTAACAAGTAATTAAAGAGGAGCAGGAAAAAAATAACAATAATACAGGGTATTACGGTACAGAGTCAATGTGGAGGCTATATACGGGGTATTACGGTACAGAGTCAATGTGGAGGCTATATACAGGGTATTACGGTACAGAGTCAATGTGGAGGCTATATACAGGGTATTACGGTACAGAGTCAATGTGGAGGCTATATACGGGGTATTACGGTACTGAGTCAATGTGGAGGCTATATACGGGGTATTACGGTACAGAGTCAATGTGGAGGCTATATACAGGGTATTACGGTACAGAGTCAATGTGGAGGCTATATACAGGGTATTACGGTACAGAGTCAATGTGGAGGCTATATACGGGGTATTACGGTACAGAGTCAATGTGGAGGCTTTATACAGGGTATTACGATACAGAGTCAATGTGGAGGCTATATACGGGGTATTACGGTACAGAGTCAATGTGGAGGCTATATACAGGGTATTACGGTACAGAGTCAATGTGGAGGCTATATACAGGGTATTACGGTAGAGAGTCAATGTGGAGGCTATATACAGGGTATTACGGTACAGAGTCAATGTGGAGGCTATATACAGGGTATTACGGTACAGAGTCAATGAGGAGGCTATATACAGGGTATTACGGTACAGAGTCAATGTGGAGGCTATATACAGGGTATTGCGGTACAGAGTCAATGTGGAGGCTATATACAGGGTATTACGGTAGAGAGTCAATGTGGAGGCTATATACAGGGTATTACGGTACAGAGTCAATGTGGAGGCTATATACAGGGTATTACGGTACAGAGTCAATGAGGAGGCTATATACAGGGTATTACGGTACAGAGTCAATGTGGAGGCTATATACAGGGTATTGCGGTACAGAGTCAATGTGGAGGCTATATACAGGGTATTACGGTACAGAGTCAATGTGGAGACTATATACGGGGTATTACGGTACAGAGTCAATGTGGAGGCTATATACAGGGTATTACGGTAGAGAGTCAATGTGGAGGCTATATACAGGGTATTACGGTACAGAGTCAACGTGGAGGCTATATACAGGGTATTACCGTACAGAGTTAATTGTGGAGGCTATATACAGGGTATTACAGTACAGAGTCAAATGTGGAGGGTATATACAGGGTATTGTTGTACAGAGTCAACGTGGAGGCTATATACAGGTTATTACGGTACAGAGTCAACGTGGAGGCTATATACAGGGGGTACCGGTACAGAGTCAATGTGGAGGCTATATACAGGGGGTACGGGTACAGAGTCAATGTACAGGGGCACCGGTTAGTTGAGGTAGTATGTACATGTAGGTAGAGTAAATTAAAGTGAATATGCATAAATGACAACAGAGAGTGGCAGTGTTGTGGCGAGGGGGGCATGTGAATGGTCTGGGTAGCCATTTGACTAGATGTTCAGGAGTCTTATGGCTTGGGGGTAGAAGCTGTTCAGATGCCTCTTGGACCTAGACTTGGCACTCCGGTACCGCTTGCCGTGTGGTAGCAGAGAGAACAGTCTATGACTGGGGTGGCTGGAGTCTTTGACAATTTTCAGGGCCTTCCTCTGACACCGCCTGGTGTGGAGGTCCTGGATGGCAGGAAACTTGGCCCCAGTGATGTACTGGGCCATTCGCACTACCCTCTGTAGTGCCTTGCAGTCTGAGGACGAGCAGTTGCCATACCGGGCAGTGATGCAACCAGTCAGGATGCTCTCGATGGTGCAGCTGTAGAACCTTTTGAGGATCTGAGGACCCATGCCAAATCTTTTCAGTCTCCTGAGGGGGAATAGGTTTTGTCGTGCCCGCTTCACGACTGTCTTAGTGTGTTTGGACCATGTTAGTTTGTTGGTGATGTGGATGCCAAGGAACTTGAAGCTCTCAACCTGCTCCACTACAGCCCCGTCAATGAGAATGGGGACTTGCTCTGTCCTCTTTTTCCTGTAGTCTACAATCATCTCCTTTGTCTTGATCACGCTGAGGGAGAGAGAGATTGTTGTCCTGGAACCACACGGCCAGGTCTCTGACCTCCTCCCTAAAGGCTGTCTCGTTGTTGTCTGTGATCAGGCCTACCACTTTTGTGTCATCGGCAAATTTAATGATGGTGTTGGAGTCGTGCCTGGCTGTGCAGTCATGAGTGAAGAGGGAGTACAGGAGGGGGCTGAACACGCACCCCTGAGGGGCCCCTGTGTTGAGGATCAGCGTGGCTGATATGTTGTTACCTACCCTTGCCACCTGGGGGCGCCCAGTCAGGAAGTCTAGGATCCAGTTGCAGATGGAGGTGTTTAGTCCCAGGGTCCTTAGCTTATTGATGAGCTTTCAGGGCACTATGGGTTGAACGCTGAGCTGTAGTCAATGAATAGCATTCTCACATATATGTTCCTTTTGTCCAGGTGAGAAAGGGCAGTGTGGAGTGCAATAGACACTGCATCATCTGTTAGTCCTGTATTGATGCTGTTCAAAGCTCTTACTCACATCAGCTATGGAGAGCATGATCACACAGTCGCCCGGAACAGCTGGTGCTCTCATGCATGCTTCAGTGTTACTTGCCTCAAAGCGAGCATAGAAGTGATTTAGCTCGTCTGGTTGGCTTGTGTCACTGGGCAGCACTTGGCTGTGCTTCGCCTTGTAGTCTCTAATAGTTTGCAAGCCCTGACACATCCGACGAGCATCAGAGACGGTGTAGTATGAGTAAATTGTAGTCCTGTATTGACGGTTTGCCTGTTTGATGGTTTGTCGGAGGTTATAGCGGGATGTCTTATAAGCTTCCGGGTTAGAGTCCCGCTCCTTGAAAAGCGGCAGCTCTAGCCTTTAGCTCAGTGCGGATGCTGCCTGTAATCCATGGTTTCTGGTTGGAGTATGTAAGTATGGTCACTGTGGGGATGACGTCATTGATGCACTTATTAATGAAGCCAGTGACAGATGTGGTGTACTCCTCAATGCCATCAGAAGAATCCCGGAACATATTCCTGTCTGTGCAAAACAGTCCTGTAGGTTAGCATCTGCTTCATTTGGCCACTTACTTATTGACCAAGTCACTGGTGCTTCCTGCATTATTTTCTAGCTTGTAAGCAGGAGTCAGGAAGATAGAATTATGGTCAGATTTATGAAATGGAGGGCTACGGAGAGCTTTGTACGCTTCTCCGTGTGTGGGGTAAAGGTGGTCAGGTGTTTTTTTCCCCCTCTGGTTGTGTAACGGCGTTCTTCGTTTGTTGAAAGAGAGGACCGAAATGCAGCGTGGTGGTTACTCATGTTCTTTAATGAAATAAAGGACGATACATGAAATAACTAAATTAATACGAAAACAACAAACGGAAATAGAGGTCAGAACGTGACAGTACCCCCCTCCAAAGGTGCGGACTCCGGCCGCAAAACCTTGACCTATAGGGGAGGGTCTGGGTGGGCGTCTGTCCGCGGTGGCGGCTCTGGCGCGGGACGCGGACCCCACTTCGCCATTGTCTTAGTCCGCCTTATTGTCCGCCTCCGTGGCTTACTCACCATGCCCACCCCTCTCAATGACCCCACTGGACAGAGGGGCTGCTTGGGACAGAGGGGCAGCTCGGGACAGAGGTGAAGCAGCCGCTCGGGACAGAGGGACAACTGCTCAGGACAGAGGGACAGCTGCTCGGGACAGAGGGACAGCTGCTCGGGACAGAGGGACAGCTGCTCGGGACAGAGGGACAGCTGCTCGGGACAGAGGGACAGCTGCTCTGGGCGGAGGGGCTCTAGCGGCCCCTGGCTGACTGGCGGCACTGGCGGCCCCTGGCTGACTGGCGGCCCCTGGCTGACTGGCGGCACTGGCGGCCCCTGGTTGACTGGCGGCACTGGCGGCCCCTGGCTGACTGGCGGCACTGGCGGCCCCTGGCTGACGGGCGGCACTGGCGGCCCCTGGCTGACGGGCGGCATTGGCGGCTCCTGGCAGACGGGCGGCACTGGCGGCGCTGGGCAGACGGGCGGCACTGGCGGCGCTGGGCAGACGGGCGGCACTGGCGGCGCTGGGCAGACGGGCGGCACTGGCGGCGCTGGGCAGACGGGCGGCACTGGCGGCGCTGGGCAGACGGGCGGCACTGGCGGCGCTGAGCAGACGGGCGGCGCTGGCGGCGTTGGGCAGACGGGCGGCGCTGGCGCTGGGCAGACGGGAAGCTCCGATGGCGCTGGGCAGACGGGAAGCTCCGGCAGAGGCGCCGGACAGGCGGGAGGCTCCGGCAGAGGCGCCGGACAGGCGGGAGGCTCCGGCAAAGGCGCCGGACAGGCGGGAGGCTCCGGCAGCGGCGCCGGACAGGCGGGAGGCTCCGGCAGAGGCGCCGGACAGGCGGGAGGCTCCGGCAGCGGCGCCGGACAGGCGGGAGGCTCCGGCAGAGGCGCCGGACAGACGGGAGACTCCGGCAGCGCTGGAGAGGAAGGCTCTGGTAGCGCCGGAGAGGCGGGAGACTCCGGCAGCGCTGGAGAGGAGGAAGGCTCTGGACGGATGGGCCGGAGAGACAGCCTGGTACGGGGAGCTGCCACCGGAGGGCTGGGGTGTGGAGGTGGTGACGGATAGACCGGGCCGTGCAGGCGCACTGGAGCTCTTGAGCACCGAGCCTGCCCAACCTTACCCGGTTGAATGGTCCCGGTCGCCCTGCCAGTGCGGCGAGGTGGAATAGCCCGCACTGGGCTATGCAGGCGAACCGGGGACACCGTGCGCAAGGCTGGTGCCATGTAAGCCGGCCCAAGGAGACGCACTGGAGACCAGATGCGTAGAGGCGGCTTCATGGCACTTGGCTCGATGCCCACTCTAGCCCGGCCGATACGCGGAGCTGGAATGTACCGCACCGGGCTGTGCACCCGCACTGGGGACACCGTGCGCTCCACAGCATAACACGGTGCCTGCCCGGTCTCTCTAGCCCCCCGGTAACCACAGGAAGTTGGCTCAGGTCTCCTACCTGGCGTAGCCATACTCCCTGTTAGCCCCCCCCAAGAAATTTTTGGGGCTGACTCCCGGGCTTCCATCCACGACGCCGCGCTGCCTCCTCATACCAGCGCCTCTCCGCTTTCGCCGCCTCCCGTTCTTCCTTGGGGCGGCGATATTCTCCTGGCTGAGCCCAGGGTCCTCTTCCGTCTAATTCGTCCTCCCATGTCCATACCTCCTCGCGCTGCTCCTGCTGCTGCTTTTTCCGTTGCCCATTACCACACCGCTTGGTCCTGTTGTGGTAGGTGATTCTGTAACGGCGTTCTTCGTTTGTTGAAAGAGAGGACCGAAATGCAGCGTGGTGGTTACTCATGTTCTTTAATGAAATAAATGACGATACATGAAATAACTAAATGAATACGAAAACAACAAACGGAAATAGAGGTCAGAACGTGACAGGTTGCACATTTAACTGATAGAAATGAGGTAAAACTTATTTCGTAGTTTGTCTGTAGATCACCCTCATTGCCGTTGGAGGAATCCCAGAAAATATTCCAGTCTGTGCTGCATAACAGTCCTGTAGTTTAGCATCTGTTTCCTCTGACCACTTTTTTATTGATCTAGTCACTGGTGCTTCCTGCTTTCATTTTTTCTTCTAAGCAGGAATCAGGATATCTTTCAAAGATAATTCGTAACAATCCAAATACCTTCACAGATCTTCATTGTAAAGGGTTTAAACACTCTTTCCCCATGCTTGTTCAATGAACCATGAACAATTAATGAACATGCACCTGTGGAACGGTCGTTAAGACACTAACATATTACAGACGGTACGCAATTAAGGTCACAGTTATGAAAACTTAGGACATTAAAGAGGATTTTCTACTGACTCTGAAAAACACCAAAATAAATATGCCTAGGGTCCCTGCTCATCTGCGTGAATGTGCCTTAGGCATGCTGCAAGGAGGCATGAGGACTGCAGATGTGGCCAGGGCAATAAATTGCAATGTCCGTACTGTGAGACGCCTAAGACAGTGCTACAGGGAGACAGGATGGACAGCTGATCTCCCTCGCAGTGGCAGACCACGTGTAACAACACCTGCACAGGATCGGTACATCTGAACATCACACCTGCAGGACAGGTACAGGATGGCAACAACAACTGCCCGAGTTACACCAGGAATGCACAATCCCTCCATCAGTGCTCAGAGTGTCCGCAATAGGCTGAGAGTGGCTGGACTGAGGGCTTGTAGGCCTGTTGTAAGGCAGGTCCTCTCCAGACATCACCGGCAACGACGTCTCCTATGGGCGCAAACCAACCTGTCGCTGGACTAGACAGGACTGGCAAAAAGTGCTCTTCACTGACGAGTCGCTGTTTTGTCTCACCAGGGGTGATGGTCCGATTTGAATTTATCGTCGAAGGAATGAGCGTTACACCGAGGCCTGTATTCTGGAGCGGGATCGATTTGGAGGTGGAGGGTCCGTCATGGTCTGGGGGGGATGTGTCACAGCATCATCGGACTGAGCTTGTTGTCATTGAAAGCAATTTCAACGCTGTGCATTAAAGGGAAGTAATCCTCCTCCCTCATGTGGTACCCTTCCTGCAGGCTCCTCCTTACATGACCCTCCAGCATGACAATGACACCAGCCATACTGCTCATTCTGAGCGTGATTTCCTGCAAGACAGGAATGTCAGTGTTCTGCCATGGCCAGCAAAGAGCCCGGATCTCAATCCCAATGAGCACGTCTGGGACCTGTTGGATCAGAGGGTGAGGGCTAGGGCCATTCCCCCCCAGAAATGTCCGGGATCTTGCAGGTGCCTTGGTGGAAGAGTGGGGTAACATCTCACAGCAAAAACTGGCAAATCTGGTGCAGTCCATGAGGAGGAGATGCACTGCAGTACTTAATGCAGCTGGTGGCCACACCAGATACTGACTGTTACTTTTGACCCCCCCCCCCCTCTCTTTGTTCAGGGACACATTATTCCATTTCTGTTAGTCACATGTCTGTGGAACTTGTTCAGTTTATGTCTCAGTTGTTGAATCTTATGTTCATACAAATATTTACACATGTTAAGTTTGCTGAAGATAAACACAGTTGACAGTGAGAGGACATTTCTCTTTTTGCTCAGTTTATATGTCAATCTTAGCCAAACCTGAAAGCAACTTTCTAAACAATGTTTTTACATATATAGAGAGAGATATAGATAGATAGATAGATAGATAGATAGATAGATAGATAGATAGATAGATAGATAGATAGATAGATAGATAGATAGATAGATAGATAGATAGATAGATAGATAGATAGATAGATAGATAGATATATAGATAGATAGATAGATAGATAGATAGATAGATAGATAGATAGATAGATAGATAGATAGATAGATAGATAGATAGAGGGTGGGTCAGAAGTTTACATACACAAAGTTGACTGTGCCTTTAAACAGCTTAGAAAATTCCCAAAAATGATTTCATGGCTTTAGAGCTTCTGATAGGCTAATTGACATAATTTGAGTCAATTGGAGGGGTACCTGGGGATGTATTTCAAGGCCTACCTTCAAACTCAGTGCCTCTTTGCTTAACATCATGGGAAAATCAAAAGAAAACAGCCAAGACCTCAAAAAAAATGTTGTAGACCTCCACAAGTCTGGTTCATCCTTGGAAGCAATTTCCAAACGGCTGAAGGTACCACGTTGATCTGTACAAACAATAGCACGCAAGTATAAACACCATGGGACCACGCAGCCTTCATACCGCTCAGGAAGGAGACGCGAGCAGTATCTTGGAAAAGGACCTTGTGAAGATGCTGGAGGAAACAGTTACAAAAGTATCTATATCCACAGCAAACCGAGTCCTATATCGACATAACCTGAAAGGCCGCTCAGCGAGGAAGAAGCCACTGCTCTAAAACCGCCATAAAAAAGCCAGACTACGGTGTGCAACTGCACATGAGGACAAAGTTTGTACTTTTTGGAGAAATGTCCTCTGGTCTGATGAAACAAAAATAAAACTGTTTGGTCATAATGACCATTGTTATGTTTGGAGGAAAAAGGGGGAGGCTTGCAAGCCGAATAACACCATCCCAACCGTGAAGCACGGGGGTGCAGCATCATATTGTGGGGGTGCTTTTCTGCAGGAGGGACTGGTGCGAGTAAGGGAGGCCTACAAACCTGACTCAGTTTCACCAGCTCTGTCAGGAGGAATGGGCCAAAATTCACCCAACTTATTGTGGAAAGCTTGTGCAAGGCTACCCAAAACGTTTGACCCAAGTTAAACAATTTGAAGGCTATGCTACCAAATACTTATTGAGTGCATGTACATTTCTGACCCACTGGGAATGTTATGAAATAAATAAAAGCTGAAATAAATCAATAAATCATTCTTTGTACTATTATTCTGACATTTCACATTCTTAATATAAAGCTGTGATCCTAACTGACCTAACTGACCTAAGAGTCAGGACACCAGGGTTAACACCCCTACTCTTACAATATGTACCATGGGATCTTTAGTGACCACAGAGAGTCAGGACACCAGGGTTAACACCCCTACTCTTACAATAAGTACCATGGGATCTTTAGTGACCACAGAGAGTCAGGACACCCGTTTAACATCCCAACCCGAAAGACAGCACCCTACAAAAGGCAACGTCCCAAATCACTGCCCTGGGACACTGGGGTATTCATTTTTAGACCTGCGGAAAGAGTGTCACCTTACTGGCCCTCGTACACCAACACGTCTCCCATCCAAGGACCAACCAGGACCAACCCTGCTTAGCTTCAGAGGAAAGCTTCATGTCCCAGTCCTTAGATTGTGTATATACAATGCATTCGAATGTATTCAGACCCCTTGACTTTTTCCACATTTTGTTATCTAACAGCCTTATCCATCTACACGCAATACCCCATAATGACAAAGTGAAAACAGGTTTTAAAAATGTTTGTACATTTATTAAAAATAAATACAGAAATATCATATTTACATACGTATTCAGACCCTTTGCTATGAGACTCAAAATTGAGCAGGTGCATCCTGTTTCCATTGATCATCCTTGAGATGTTTCTACAACTTGGAGTCTACCAACGGTAAATTCAATTGATTGGACATGATTTGGAAAGACACACTCCTGTCTATAAAAGGTTTCACAGTTGACAATGCATGTCAGAGCAAAAACCAAGCCCTGACGTCAAAGAAATTGTCTGTAGAGCTCCGAGACAGGATTGTGTTAAGAAACAAAACATTTCTGCAGCATTGATTGAAGGTCCCCAAGAAAACAGGCCTCCATCATTCTTAAATGGAAGAAGTTCGGAACCACTAAGACTCTTCCTAGAGCTGGCCACCCGGCCAAACTGAGCATTCGGGGGAGAAGGGCCTTGGTCAGGGAGGTGACAAAGAACCCAATGATCACTCTGACAGAGTTCCAGAGTTCCTCTGTGGAGTTGGATAACCTTCCAGAAGGACAACCATCTCTGCAGCACTCCACCAATCAGGCCTTTATTGTAGAGTGGCCAGACGGAAGCCACTCCTCAGTAAAAGGCACATGACATCCCGCTTGGAGTTTGCCAAAAGGCACCTAAAGGACTCTCTGACCATTAGAAACAAGATTCTCTGTCTCTTCCGCAAAAATGCAAATGCTTTCCGTTTGAGTTATGTTAGGTTTTATTTTCACATGTTTGTCAGTTAACTATAAAGGTGGTGGTTTTTAATGCGCAGTAAAAAGTAGCAAAATGATGCATGTTATTTTTGTACAATATCACTTTTAAAAGAAAAGATGTGAAAGTAGCCTGAATACCAAGCGTCACATCTGGAGGAAACCTGTCACCATCCTTACGGTGAAGAATGGTGGTGGCAGCATCATGCTGCGGGCATGTTTTTCAGCGGCAGGGACTGGGAGACTAGTCAGGCTCGAGGGAAAGATGAACGGAGCAAAGTACAGAGAGATTCTTGATGAAAACCTGCTCCAGAGAGCTCAGGACCTCAGACTTGGCGAAAGTTCACCTTCCACCAGAACAACGACCCTAAGCACACAGCCAAGACAACGCAGGATTTGCTTCGGGAAAAGTCTCTGAAGGTCCTTGAGAGCCCAGCCAGGGCCCGGACTTGAAACCGATAGAACATATATGGGGAGACCTAAAATTGTTGTGCAGCGACGCTCCCCATCCAACCTGACAGAGCTTGAGAGGATCTGCAGAGAAGAATGGGAAAAACTCCCCAAATACAGGTGTGCCAAGCTTGTAGCTTCATACCCAAGAAGACTTGAGGTTGTAATCGCTGTCAAACGTGCTTCAAGAAAGTACTGAGTACAGGGTCTGAATACCTATGTAAATGTCATATTTCATTATTTTTTAAATTATTTTGCATACATTTCTGAAAACCTGTTTTAGCTGTCATTTTGGGGTACCCAAGGAGTGCCCATCCCAGTCCTTACCAGGTAGCTCAACCCAGGACAGCCTAGGCAGTGACACTCCAGGAGAATCACGGTTATTTGAGTCTAATGCTCTTGAAGGACTTGAACATAAAGAATAACCTCCGGACTAATGCCATAGTCTATACTCTAACCTCCTGACTAATGCCATAGTCTATACTCTAACCTCCTGACTAATGCCATAGTCTATACTCTAACCTCCTGACTAATGCCATAGTCTATACTCTAACCTCCTGACTAATGCCATATAGTCTATACTCTAACCTCCTGACTAATGCCATAGTCTCTACTCTAACCTCCTGACTAATGCCATAGTCTATACTCTAACCTCCTGACTAATGCCATAGTCTATACTTTAACCTCCTGACTAATGCCATAGTCTATACTCTAACCAGCTGACTAATGCCATAGTCTATACTCTAACCTCCTGACTAATGCCATATAGTCTATACTCTAACCTCCTGACTAATGCCATATAGTCTATACTCTAACCTCCTGACTAATGCCATATAGTCTATACTCTAACCACCTGACTAATGCCATATAGTCTATACTCTAACCACCTGACTAATGCCATAGTCTATACTCTAACCACATGACTAATGCCATAGTCTATACTCTAACCTCCTGACTAATGCCATAGTCTATACTCTAACCTCCTGACTAATGCCATATAGTCTATACTCTAACCACCTGACTAATGCCATAGTCTATACTCTAACCACCTGACTAATGCCATAGTCTATACTCTAACCTCCTGACTAATGCCATATAGTCTATACTCTAACCACCTGACTAATGCCATATAGTCTATACTCTAACCTGCTGACTAATGCCATAGTCTATACTCTAACCTCCTGACTAATGCCATATAGTCTATACTCTAACCTCCTGACTAATGCCATATAGTCTATACTCTAACCACCTGACTAATGCCATATAGTCTATACTCTAACCACCTGACTAATGCCATATAGTCTATACTCTAACCACCTGACTAATGCCATATAGTCTATACTCTAACCACCTGACTAATGCCACAGAGTTCTATACTCTAACCTCCTGACTAATGCCATATAGTCTATACTCTAACCTCCTGACTAATGCCATAGTCTATACTCTAACCACCTGACTAATGCCATATAGTCTATACTCTAACCTCCTGACTAATGCCATATAGTCTATACTCTAACCTCCTGACTAATGCCATAGTCTCTACTCTAACCTCCTGACTAATGCCATAGTCTATACTCTAACCTCCTGACTAATGCCATAGTCTATACTCTAACCTCCTGACTAATGCCATAGTCTCTACTCTAACCTCCTGACTAATGCCATAGTCTATACTTTAACCTCCTGACTAATGCCATATAGTCTATACTCTAACCTCCTGACTAATGCCATAGTCTATACTCTACCTCCTGACTAATGCCATATAGTTCTATAATGCCATATAGTCTATACTCTAACCACCTGACTAATGCCATATAGTTCTATAATGCCATATAGTCTATACTCTAACCACCTGACTAATGCCATATAGTCTATACTCTAACCACCTGACTAATGCCATATAGTTCTATAATGCCATATAGTCTATACTCTAACCACCTGACTAATGCCATATAGTTCTATAATGCCATATAGTCTATACTCTAACCTCCTGACTAATGCCATATAGTCTATGCTCTAACCTCCTGACTAATGCCATATAGTCTATACTCTAACCACCTGACTAATGCCATATAGTCTATACTCTAACCACCTGACTAATGCCATATAGTCTATACTCTAACCACCTGACTAATGCCATATAGTCTATACTCTAACCTGGTGTATATTTGATGCCCCTCCCCTTAGAGCAGTGGTTTTTAACCTTGATAATTAATGTGCCCCCCTAATCTCATTTTGCTCTGTCCAAACTACCTCCTAATGCACCATTGATCATTAGGCCCATGTTCTCATAGTCTCCCCCCCAAATAGGCAGCCTCCTCTGGCTAGGCAGATCCCCCCCCAGGCATAAGCCAGTTTGAGGACCATTGTCTTAGGGGTGGATGTTAGACCCAGGACATGAAGTGACAGTACAGAATCAGGTACGTTTCAACTCTGTGAACAGTCTTCCAGTTCTCATCATATCCACTAACATGTTTTTCCCTCTGAAAGATCAGTGCTGGAGATCACAAGGGACACAATTACAGAGTGACTGGATCCCACGGAGTGTGTCCTCCTCTCTTTGATGCCTGTAAATAAAGACATGACTGGTTTCCCCTGCAGACCAGACCAAGCTAAAGGGCTCCTCTCTGCCTATTGAACTTGGCTGTTGACAATGCCTCTGAAGTGGTCAGATCCACAGTCGGATCTCCCTCCTGCCCTTCAAGGAGAGAAGAGACCGCGGCACCGCGTCCTTTAAAGGGGCGTTGCTAACTCAGACCAGAGTCTCCTCCGTGAATTGAGTGCCCAAACGGCACCCTATTCTCTATATAAGCGCCCGACTTTTGAGAGAGTAGTAGTAGTGAGTTCTGCACTATGTAGGGAATAGGGAGCCACTTGGGTTGTACCCTCTGTCAGCCATGCCTGTGGATGGCAGTGGTTCAGACATCAGCCCAACCAGCCACCAGCCCAGGCCCTTCTTTTAGTAGAAGCCCATTGATGTTACTAAGAGTTATTAATTTACCCTGGGAAATAAGAGAGAGAGAGAGAGAGAGAGAGAGAGAGAGAGGGGACGCCCAGGCCAAAACAGAGGGAGATGGGGGGGCCTTTCAAATAATGCCAGCCAGTCAACTTCTTCTGCTTTCATCTGGTGTCAGTGGGGTGAACCGGTCTTCACAAGGGCACCAGGGTTACCCACGGCTACCCACCACGGCCTAACCAACAAAGGCTGTTGCAAGGCGAGAGCGGGCAAAAAGGGAGAGAGAAGGAAGAGAGGAGAGAGAGAGAGAGAGAAAAACAGAAGAGCGAGAGAGAAGGCATATTAACATTGCTATACTATTATCCGGTAAACAACTCGGTTCTTTTCTTCTCTGGAATGGCGTTTTTGTGGGCTGTGGTCGGTGGAATGGTCGGTAGGATTGGTGTTGTGCGTTATTTGCTCTCCTCAAGGTAATGTTACAGCAGCTGTTTTTCAGCCACTTCCTGTTCCTGTTGTCCCTACTAACCTCTGGGTTAGGGTTCGGGTAAGAGCCTTTGGAAAAACACCTACAGAAACCACGACATTCCCTCCTAAAACCACAACAAATAACTAAAGAAACCATGTTATTACCTCGTAAAATCATGACAAATACCTCAATTTGTAGTTTCTCCAAGAGCTCTGTTTTTTACTTGTTAACTTGTCTTAGATCACTGAGAGAGACCCGAAGAGTCGCCAAAAGATCCTGGTTTTGATCTGTGTTGTTGTCTGAGGTCAGGTCTCTGCTCTCTCATTCCTGTAAACTTCTCTCTCACATTCACTCACTGAGGTCCCTCTGTTTTGATAGGCTGAGACAGACGGGAGCTGTCATCAACACAGTGTCAATGACAGTCCAGAACAGTCAATGGACCTTCCCTCAGTTGCAGCTCAGATAGATGTGACTGTGAGTGGTTTACGTTTAAGGCAGAGTCCAGTCCAGAGAAGACAGGGAAAAAAATAATACCAGAAATGTATAAAAGCAGAAGCAGCTAAAAGCGGCCTGAGCTAGCCGCCTGCAAAGAAAACAAAGCACGGCCCAGGGGACAAGCTCATTGCCGGACAGCTGGGCAGTGTGGATCCCAGTCACCGCAGCCTCTCGCCCGCCTCCCGCCACACCGCCCGTCCGCTTCAGTCTGCTCTCATACGTCCAGTCAGGCTGCCAAACGGCTGTAATTGAGGCCTGAATAAAGTCTCTACTACAGCTCTGAATAACTCAATGGACACTGCTTCAGTAGCAGGCCGCATGGACCCCTTCTACTGACCCTTTTAAACCTTAACCCATTCCTTCTGCCCTATCTCTCTCTCTCTCTCTCTCCTCTCTCTCTCCCTCTCTCTCTCTCTCTCTCTCTCTCTCTCTCTCTCTGTCTACCTCATTTTAAACCTTAATAACCCATTCCTTCTACCCCTTATCCTCTCACTCTCTCTACCTCATTTTAATCCTTAACCCATTCCTTCTGCCCTCTCTCTCACTCTCTCTGTCTACCTCGTTCTAATCCTTAACCCATTCCTTTTGCCCTCGCTCTCTCTCTCTCTGTCTACCTCATTTTAGTCCTTAACCCATTCATTCTACCCCTTCTCCTCTCCTCTCTCTGTCTACCTCATTTAAACCTTAACACATTCCTTCACCCCTTCTCCTCTCTCTCTACCTCATTTTAATCCTTAACCCATTCCTTCTGCCCTCGCTCTTTGTCTGTCTACCTCATTTTGAACCTTAACCCATTCCTCTACCCCCTCTCCTCTCTCTCTCTACCTCATTTTAATCCTTAACCCATTCCTTCTGCCGTCTCCTCTCCTCTCTCTGTCTACCTCATTTTACATCTTAACCCATTCCTCTACCCCCTCTCCTCTCTCTCTCTACCTCATTTTAATCCCTAACCCATTCCTTCTGCCCTCGCTCTCTCTCTCTCTGTCTACCTCATTTTAAACCTTAATCCATTCCTCTACCCCTCTCCTCTCTCTGTCTACCTCTTTTTAAACCTTAACCCATTCCTTCTACCCCCTCTCTCTCTGTTTACCTAATTTTAAACCTTAACCTATTCCTTCTACCTCCTCTCCCCTCTCTCTGTCTACCTAATTTTAAACCTAAACCCATTCCTTCTACCCCCCTCTCTCTGTTTACCTCATTTTAAACCTTAACCTTTTCCTTCTGCCCCCTCTCCTCTCTCTCTGTCTACCTCATTTAATCCTTAACCCATTCCTTCTACCTCCTCCCCTCTCCTTTCTATGTCTACCTCATTTTAAACCTTAACCCATTCCTTCTACCCCATCTCCTCTCTCTCTGCCTACCTTCTACTCCCTCTCCTCTCTCCGTCTACCTCACTTGAATCCTTAACCCATTCCTTTTGCCCTAGCTCTCTCTCTCTCTCTATGTCAACCTCATTTATTCCTTAACCCATTCATTCTACCCTTTCTCCTCTCCTCTCTCTGTCTACCTCATTTTAAACCCTAACCCATTCCTTCTACCCCCTCTCTCTCTGTTTACCTCATTTTATACCTTAACCTATTCCTTCTACCCCCTCTCCTCTCTCTCTGTCTACCTCATTTTAAACCTTAACCCATTCCTTCTACCCCCTCTCCTATCTCTCTGTCTACCTCATTTTAAACCTTAACCATTCCTTCTACCCCATCTCCTCTCTATCTACCTCATTTTAAACCTCAACCCATTTCTTCTACCCCCTCTCGCTCTGTCTACCTCATTTTCAACCTGAACCCAGAGCCATAAGACTCTTTCTTAAACCAAGTTGGGATGCTCTGTCATTCCAGGTAAACTATACTCAATCCAGTGTAATACTGTGGTCATTATGTTACCTAGCAAACTTATCCAGATTGTTGATAAGTTGCTTAGTGTTGATATCTTATGGTTATGTGACCAATTCTGTCCAGTATCAATTACAAATCCAATTTCTTAACTCTGTCAATTAAGTTTTTATTTTCTAGCATGTAAACGGTATACTAGACACTGACGGAGAAGAAAATCATGAATTGCAGCCTGCCATCAACAGGTCTGAACACGTTCGACAACATGTCTGAACATATTGTGCAAAGTCTACTATCAGTCCTTAGACCATACAGTATTTCTCGACATGGGCCAAATGAAGAAGATGAGGAAGAGGATGGTGAGATTATAATGACAGTGTGCATTAACAGGGTGAGGGTGTTGTGATGATGATGATGTGGTGATGTTGAAGATGAGGGAAAAAACATGTTGTATATTGCTGCTCCCCTGCTGTGTTCCTCTCCTCTCCTCTCCTCTCCTCTCCTCTCCTCTCCTCTCCTCTCATCACCTCTCCTCCCCTCTCCTCTCCTCTCATCACTTCTCTCCTCTCCTCTCCTCTCATCTCCTCTCCTCTCCTCCCCTCCTCTCCTCTCTCCTCTCCTCTCATCACCTCTCCTCCCCTCTCCTCTCATCACTTCTCCTCTCCTCTCATCCTCTCCTATCCTCTCAGAGAGAGAGAGAGAGAGTGAGGTCCAGCGAGAGAGAGAGAGAGAGAGAGAGAGTGAGGTCCAGCGAGAGAGAGAAGAAAGAGAGAGATGGAGTTCCAGAGTCCCAGAGAGAGAGAAGCCTGTACTCCTTTTTCTTGCACGCGTGCCACAGCTGTGGTCGCTGTGGCGATGTTTCACTGCTCAGAATGGATTCGCCAGCTCAAAAACGTTGGTATTATATTTATATTTCACTACACCACCACTGCCTCTGCCAGCTGTGCTGTCGCTGGAAAACAGCCTGCTTCCTTTAAATAGGCTGTGATAATATGATTTATCCTCCAAAAAAACAAAGGTAAACATCAACACCGCTGTAACTGTGCTGTTACAGAGACCTCAAGTAAACGATGATGAACTTCGGTTTCTCAAATGATGAGAATTGAGTAAGATGTGGCTAAAAATATGAAAAAATAAGTGAGAGGGAGAAGAGAGAGACATTGTTGATATAGAGAAGGAGAAGAGTGAGACATTGTTGATATGTAGAGGGAGAAGAGTGAGACATTGTTGATATAGAGAAGGAGAAGAGTGAGACATTGTTGATATGTAGAGGGAGAAGAGTGAGACATTGTTGATATGTAGAGGGAGAAGAGTGAGACATTGTTGATATGTAGAGGGAGAAGAGTGAGACATTGTTGATCTAGAGAAGGAGAAGAGTGAGACATTGTTGATATGTAGAGGGAGAAGAGTGAGACATTGTTGATATGTAGAGGGAGAAGAGTGAGACATTGTTGATATGTAGAGGGAGAAGAGTGAGACATTGTTGATATGTAGAGGGAGAAGAGAGAGACATTGTTGATATAGAGAAGGAGAAGAGTGAGACATTGTTGATATAGAGAAGGAGAAGAGTGAGACATTGTTGATATGTAGAGGGAGAAGAGTGAGACATTGTTGATATGTAGAGGGAGAAGAGTGAGACATTGTTGATATGTAGAGGGAGAAGAGAGAGACATTGTTGATATAGAGAAGTAGAAGAGTGAGACATTGTTGATATAGAGAAGGAGAAGAGTGAGACATTGTTGATATGTAGAGGGAGAAGAGTGAGACATTGTTGATATGTAGAGGGAGAAGAGTGAGACATTGTTGATATGTAGAGGGAGAAGAGTGAGACATTGTTGATATAGAGAGGGAGAAGAGTGAGACATTGTTGATATAAAAAGGGAGAAGAGAGAGACATTGCTGATATGTAGAGGGAGAAGAGTGAGACATTGTTGATATAGAGAAGGAGAAGAGTGAGACATTGTTGATATAGAAAGGGAGAAGAGAGAGACATTGTTGATATGTAGAGGGAGAAGAGTGAGAAAGTGTTGATTAGGAGAGGGAGAAGAGAGAGACATTGTTGATATGTAGAGGGAGAAGAGAGAGACATTGTTGATATGTAGAGGGAGAAGAGTGAGACATTGTTGATATGTAGAGGGAGAAGAGTGAGACATTGTTGATATAGAGAGGGAGAAGAGAGAGACATTGTTTATATGTAGAGGGAGAAGAGTGAGACATTGTTGATATAGAGAGGGAGAAGAGTGAGACATTGTTGATATGTAGAGGGAGAAGAGTGAGACATTGTTGATATGTAGAGGGAGAAGAGTGAGACATTGTTGATATAGAGAAGGAGAAGAGTGAGACATTGTTGATATGTAGAGGGAGAAGAGTGAGACATTGTTGATTAGGAGAGGGAGAAGAGTGGGACATTGTTGATATGTAGAGGGAGAAGAGTGAGACATTGTTGATATGTAGAGGGAGAAGAGTGAGACATTGTTGATATGTAGAGGGAGAAGAGAGAGACATTGTTGATATAGAGAAGGAGAAGAGTGAGACATTGTTGATATAGAAAGGGAGAAGAGTGAGACATTGTTGATATGTAGAGGGAGAAGAGTGAGACATTGTTGATATGTAGAGGGAGAAGAGTGAGACATTGTTGATATGTAGAGGGAGAAGAGTGAGACATTGTTGATATGTAGAGGGAGAAGAGTGAGACATTGTTGATTAGGAGAGGGAGAAGAGTGAGACATTGTTGATATGTAGAGGGAGAAGAGTGAGACATTGTTGATATGTAGAGGGAGAAGAGTGAGACATTGTTGATATGTAGAGGGAGAAGAGAGAGACATTGTTGATATAGAGAAGGAGAAGAGTGAGACATTGTTGATATAGAAAGGGAGAAGAGTGAGACATTGTTGATATGTAGAGGGAGAAGAGAGAGAAAGTGTTGATTAGGAGAGGGAGAAGAGTGAGACATTGTTGATATGTAGAGGGAGAAGAGTGAGACATTGTTGATATGTAGAGGGAGAAGAGTGAGACATTGTTGATTAGGAGAGGGAGAAGAGTGAGACATTGTTGATATGTAGAGGGAGAAGAGTGAGACATTGTTGATATGTAGAGGGAGAAGAGTGAGACATTGTTGATATGTAGAGGGAGAAGAGAGAGACATTGTTGATATAGAGAAGGAGAAGAGTGAGACATTGTTGATATAGAAAGGGAGAAGAGTGAGACATTGTTGATATGTAGAGGGAGAAGAGAGAGAAAGTGTTGATTAGGAGAGGGAGAAGAGTGAGACATTGTTGATATGTAGAGGGAGAAGAGTGAGACATTGTTGATATGTAGAGGGAGAAGAGAGAGAAAGTGTTGATTAGGAGAGGGAGAAGAGTGAGACATTGTTGATACAGAGAGGGAGAAGAGTGAGACATTGTTGATATAGAAAGGGAGAAGAGTGAGACATTGTTGATATGTAGAGGGAGAAGAGTGAGAAAGTGTTGATTAAGAGAGGGAGAAGAGAGAGACATTGTTGATATGTAGAGGGAGAAGAGTGAGACATTGTTGATATGTAGAGGGAGAAGAGAGAGACATTGTTGATATGTAGAGGGAGAAGAGTGAGACATTGTTGATATAGAAAGGGAGGAGAGTGAGAAAGTGTTGATTAGGAGAGGGAGGAGAGTGAGAAAGTGTTGATTAGGAGAGGGAGAAGAGAGAGAAAGTGTTGATTAAGAGAGGGAGAAGAGAGAGAAAGTGTT
Source organism: Oncorhynchus clarkii lewisi (assembly GCF_045791955.1). Classification (NCBI taxonomy): domain Eukaryota; kingdom Metazoa; phylum Chordata; class Actinopteri; order Salmoniformes; family Salmonidae; genus Oncorhynchus; species Oncorhynchus clarkii. Next base: position 48,163,808 of record NC_092168.1, on the reverse strand, counting down.
GATTAAGGGAGGGAGAATAGAGAGAAAGTGTTGATTAGGAGAGGGAGAAGAGTGAGAAAGTGTTGATTAGGAGAGGGAGGAGAGTGAGAAAGTGTTGATTAGGAGAGGGAGAAGAGAGAGACACTGTTGATATAGAGAGGGAGGATAGTGAGAAAGTGTTGATTAGGAGAGGGAGAAGAGAGAGAAAGTGTTGATTAAGAGAGGGAGAAGAGAGAGAAAGTGTTGATTAAGGGAGGGAGAAGAGAGAGAAAGTGTTGATTAGGAGAGGGAGAAGAGAGAGAAAGTGTTGATTAGGAGAGGGAGAAGAGAGAGAAAGTGTTGATTAAGAGAGGGAGAAGAGAGAGAAAGTTTTGATTAAGGGAGGGAGAAGAGAGAGAAAGTGTTGATTAAGGGAGGGAGAAGAGAGAGAAAGTGTTGATTTGGAGAGGGAGAAGAGAGAGAAAGTGTTGATTAGGAGAGGGAGAAGAGAGATAAAGTGTTGATTAAGAGAGGGAGAAGAGAGAGAAAGTGTTGATTAGGAGAGGGAGAAGAGAGAGAAAGTGTTGATTAGGAGAGGGAGAAGAGAGAGAAAGTGTTGATTAGGAGAGGGAGAAGAGAGAGAAAGTGTTGATTAAGAGAGGGAGAAGAGTGAGAAAGTGTTGATTAAGAGAGGGAGGAGAGTGAGAAAGTGTTGATTAAGAGAGGGAGGAGAGTGAGAAAGTGTTGATTAGGAGAGGGAGAAGAGAGAGAAAGTGTTGATTAAGAGAGGGAGGAGAGTGAGAAAGTGTTGATTAAGAGAGGGAGGAGAGAGAGAAAGTGTTGATTAAGAGAGGGAGGAGAGAGAGAAAGTGTTGATTAAGAGAGGGAGGAGAGTGAGAAAGTGTTGATTAAGAGAGGGAGAAGAGAGAGAAAGTGTTGATTAAGAGAGGGAGAAGAGAGAGAGGGTGTTGATGTATCATTGAATGGATTCCCTCATACACAGACAATGACCCATTTAAACACACAATGACACTTCCACACACATCATCCGTGGTCTGGCGATAGATTGAATGGCTTAAATTCAATGACATGAGAAGAAAAAACGTACGTAGGAAAAATAGAAAAGAGTGTTAAGCAGACGGATAGATCCTTTACCGATGTCATCTCTGGTCTCAACCTCCTGCCTGGTGGTTTCAACACAGGATGTATGTGGTGTCAGTGGGGCAGGGTGACACAAATGATGTTGACAACTGTCAGAGAGACAGAGAGAGAGAGAGAGAGAGAGAGGGGTCCAGAGAGTGAGAGAGGTCCAGCGAGAGAGAGAAGAAAGAGAGAGCTCGAGTTCCAGAGTCCCAGAGAGAGAGAGAGAGAGAGACAGACAGAGAGAGACAGAGAGAGAGCGAGTTCCACAGCCCTGCGTGTCCCTGTTCTTCTGGTTTTCTCCTGATACCCTGTGGTACACCACAGTAACCCCGGCTGTGGCTGGGCACTGTGGTGTCGCTGTGGTCCTGCCCCAGGCTTCAAAGGCCCCAGGCCCAGCCACAGACCTAATTAGAGGGGCAAGTCCCGGACCAGGACCCTGCATGGGCTGTGGACAAGCAAGTGGAAACTACACCACTGTACAATCCACTACACAACAAACTACAGTACACTTCAGTTCAGTGGCAAGCAAGTGGACATTTGTGCAAGTTCACATTACACTAAACAGTACACATCACTACACAATACAAACAACACTACACAGTAAACACTACACTACACAGTACACACTACACAACACAGTAAACACTACACAGTACACATCACAAAACAGTAAACATCACTAAACAGTACACATCGCTACACAATACACACTCCACCGCACTACACAGTACACAATACACAGTACACATCACTAAATAGTACACATCACTACACAGTACACACTAAACAGTACACATCACTACGCAATACACACTACACTACGCAGTACACTCCACACAGTAAACATCACTACACTACACAGTACACACTACACTACACAGTAAACATTACACTACACAGTACACACTACACTACACAACACAGTAAACACTACACAGTACACATCACTAAACACCACACTACACTACACATCACTTAACAGTACACATCACTACACAATACACACTACACAGCACACTACACAGTACACATCACTACACAGTACACATCACTATGCAATACACACTACACTACGCAGTACACACTTCACTACACAGCACACACAAGACTACACAGTACACACTACACATCACTACACTGTACACAACACTACACAGTACACACTACACTGAACACTACACTACACAGCACACATCACTACACAATACGAACTACTCTCCACAGTATACAGTACACTACACAGTACATACTACACTACACTACACTAGTGGTGGGGGCTGTTTGGAATGGCCTCTGGGATAACTAATGGTATATTAGGTAGTGGTGGGGGCTGTTTGGAATGGCCTCTGGGATAACTAATGGTATATTAGGTAGTGGTGGGGGCTGTTTGGAATGGCCTCTGGGATAACTAATGGTATATTAGGTAGTGGTGGGGGCTGTTTGGAATGGCCTCTGGGATAACTAATGGTATATTAGGTAGTGGTGGGGGCTGTTTGGAATGGCCTCTGGGATAACTAATGGTATATTAGGTAGTGGTGGGGGTTGCTTTGAGTGGAAGGGACGCTGCCTCCGTATCGCTAGCAAGATCAAAGGAGTAAATGCGGTCTCTGTACTAAACAAGAACACATATTGAGCTGTGTAATATCGAGGCTATTTTTAAAGCAACTGTCCAGTGTTTCCACATGCCTATGAAACATGACCTATAATTAATTACAATATGACAGAAACAGTTTCCCTTCCAAAACTAAAAAAGGTCATTAAATATGTTGAAAAGCAGGTTTTCTGTGTTGGAAGGGTGTGGGCTGTACCCTAACAACAGAATGGTGTGGGCTGTACTCTAACAACAGAATGGTGTGGGCTGTACCCTAACAACAGAATGGTGTGGGCTGTACCCTAACAACAGAATGGTGTGGGCTGTACCCTAACAACAGAATGGTGTGGGCTGTACCCTAACAACAGAATGGTGTGGGCTGTACCCTAACAACAGAATGGTGTGGGCTGTACCCTAACAACAGAATGGTGTGGGCTGTACCCTAACAACAGAATGGTGTGGGCTGTACCCTAACAACAGAATGGTGTGGGCTGTACCCTAACAACAGAATGGTGTGGGCTGTACCCTAACAACAGAATGGTGTGGGCTGTACCCTAACAACAGAATGGTGTGGGCTGTACCCTAACAACAGAATGGTGTGGGCTGTACCCTAACAACAGAATGGTGTGGGCTGTACCCTAACAACAGAATGGTGTGGGCTGTACCCTAACAACAGAATGGTGTGGGCTGTACCCTAACAACAGAATGGTGTGGGCTGTACCCTAACAACAGAATGGTGTTGGCTGTACCCTAACAACAGAATGGTGTGGGCTGTACCCTAACAACAGAATGGTGTGGGCTGTACCCTAACAACAGAATGGTGTGGGCTGTACCCTAACAACAGAATGGTGTGGGCTGTACCCTAACAACAGAATGGTGTGGGCTGTACCCTAACAACAGAATGGTGTGGGCTGTACCCTAACAACAGAATGGTGTGGGCTGTACCCTAACAACAGAATGGTGTGGGCTGTACCCTAACAACAGAATGGTGTGGGCTGTACCCTAACAACAGAATGGTGTGGGCTGTACCCTAACAACAGAATGGTGTGGGCTGTACCCTAACAACAGAATGGTGTGGGCTGTACCCTAACAACAGAATGGTGTGGGCTGTACCCTAACAACAGAATGGTGTGGGCTGTACCCTAACAACAGAATGGTGTGGGCTGTACCCTAACAACAGAATGGTGTGGGCTGTACCCTAACAACAGAATGGTGTGGGCTGTACCCTAACAACAGAATGGTGTGGGCTGTACCCTAACAACAGAATGGTGTGGGCTGTACCCTAACAACAGAATGGTGTGGGCTGTACCCTAACAACAGAATGGTGTGGGCTGTACTCTAACAACAGAATGGTGTGGGTTGTACCCTAACAACAGAATGGTGTGGGCTGTACCCTAACAACAGAATGGTGTGGGCTGTACTCTAACAACAGAATGGTGTGGGCTGTACCCTAACAACAGAATGGTGTGGGCTGTACCCTAACAACAGAATGGTGTGGGCTGTACTCTAACAACAGAAGGGTGTGGGCTGTACTCTAACAACAGAATGGTGTTGGCTGTACCCTAACAACAGAATGGTGTGGGCTGTACCCTAACAACAGAATGGTGTGGGCTGTACCCTAACAACAGAATGGTGTTGGCTGTACCCTAACAACAGAATGGTGTGGGCTGTACCCTAACAACAGAATGGTGTGGGCTGTACCTTAACAACAGAATGGTGTGGGCTGTACCCTAACAACAGAATGGTGTGGGCTGTACCCTAACAACAGAATGGTGTTGGCTGTACCCTAACAACAGAATGGTGTGGGCTGTACCCTAACAACAGAATGGTGTGGGCTGTACCCTAACAACAGAATGGTGTGGGCTGTACTCTAACAACAGAATGGTGTGGGCTGTACCCTAACAACAGAATGGTGTTGGCTGTACTCTAACAACAGAATGGTGTTGGCTGTACCCTAACAACAGAATGGTGTGGGCTGTACCCTAACAACAGAATGGTGTGGGCTGTACCCTAACAACAGAATGGTGTGGGCTGTACCCTAACAACAGAATGGTATGGGCTGTACCTTAACAACAGAATGGTGTGGGCTGTACCCTAACAACAGAATGGTGTGGGCTGTACCCTAACAACAGAATGGTGTTGGCTGTACCCTAACAACAGAATGGTGTGGGCTGTACCCTAACAACAGAATGGTGTGGGCTGTACCCTAACAACAGAATGGTGTGGGCTGTACTCTAACAACAGAATGGTGTGGGCTGTACCCTAACAACAGAATGGTGTTGGCTGTACCCTAACAACAGAATGGTGTGGGCTGTACCCTAACAACAGAATGGTGTGGGCTGTACCCTAACAACAGAATGGTGTGGGCTGTACTCTAACAACATAATGGTGTGGGCTGTACCCTAACAACAGAATGGTGTGGGCTGTACCCTAACAACAGAATGGTGTGGGGTGTACCCTAACAACAGAATGGTGTGGGCTGTACCCTAACAACAGAATGGTGTGGGCTGTACCCTAACAACAGAATGGTGTGGGCTGTACCCTAACAACAGAATGATGTGGGCTGTACCTTAACAACAGAATGGTGTGGGCTGTACCCTAACAACAGAATGGTGTGGGCTGTACCCTAACAACAGAATGGTATGGGCTGTACCTTAACAACAGAATGGTGTGGGCTGTACTCTAACAACAGAATGGTGTGGGCTGTACCCTAACAACAGAATGGTGTGGGCTGTACCCTAACAACGGAATGGTATGGGCTGTACCTTAACAACAGAATGGTGAGGGCTGTACCCTAACAACAGAATGGTATGGGCTGTACCCTAACAACAGAATGGTGTGGGCTGTACCCTAACAACAGAATGGTGTGGGCTGTACTCTAACAACAGAATGGTGTGGGCTGTACCCTAACAACAGAATGGTGTTGGCTGTACCCTAACAACAGAATGGTGTGGGCTGTACCCTAACAACAGAATGGTGTGGGCTGTACCCTAACAACAGAATGGTGTGGGCTGTACTCTAACAACATAATGGTGTGGGCTGTACCCTAACAACAGAATGGTGTGGGCGGTACCCTAACAACAGAATGGTGTGGGGTGTACCCTAACAACAGAATGGTGTGGGCTGTACCCTAACAACAGAATGGTGTGGGCTGTACCCTAACAACAGAATGGTGTGGGCTGTACCCTAACAACAGAATGGTGTGGGCTGTACCCTAACAACAGAATGGTGTGGGCTGTACCCTAACAACAGAATGGTGTGTGTGGGCTGTACCCTAACAACAGAATGGTGTGGGCTGTACCCTAACAACAGAATGGTGTGGGAGGTACCCTAACAACAGAATGGTGTGGGCTGTACCTTAACAACAGAATGGTGTGGGCTGTACCCTAACAACAAAATGATGTGGGCTGTACCCTAACAACAAAATGGTGTGGGCTGTACCCTAACAACAGAATGATTTGGGCTGTACCCTAACAACAGAATGATGTGGGCTGTACCCTAACAACAGAATGATGTGGGCTGTACCCTAACAACAGAATGATGTGGGCTGTACCCTAACAACAGAATGATGCGGGCGTACCCCAACAACAGAATGATGTGGGCGTACCCCAACAACAGAATGATGTGGGCATATACCGGTCACTAAAAATACTCCTGCAGGTAGACCGCTGACTGGCCAGCTCATCCTCAGAAGGATGACATCATCCTCTATGAGGAAATAGTAAGCAGTTATGAAATGGTTAGTTTGAGTTACAAGTTGGAGGTGGGGGTTTTTCTTCTCCAGTTGATGCTTTGGCTGCAAATACCAGAATAGGATGACAAGGCAAACATTTTTTTGGATTGAAGAAGAAGCACAATGATGCTGAAACGTTAAACACCGGTAAACGGTAAATACCCAGTGAATTACTGGGAGTTTATATGTGGAGTGTGCGACTCTCTTTATTTTTGATAGTTGATCGTTAATTCGCCGTTAGTCAGCACCTCCACACAAACCAAAGTGCCTACAGCTAAACTTTATTTTTTATTAATTGGGTTAACAGGATAGTAACAATACTTTAAAGGTTTAAAACAAAAAGCCTCGTCTGAAATCATTAGAAATGAATCCATGTACCGGTTGTTCAGGGAATTATGGTCAACTTAACTTCAAATGTCATATTGTAATACTATTGAGACGAATGCAGACATCTGGGCCTGTTCCCATAGGACTGTGAGGGTGGAAGAGCTTCTGGGCCTGTTCCCATAGGACTGTGAGGGTGGAAGAGCTTCTGGGTCTGTTCCCATAGGACTGTGAGGGTGGAAGAGCTTCTGGGCCTGTTCCCATAGGACTGTGAGGGTGGAAGAGCTTCTGGGTCTGTTCCCATCGGACTGTGAGGGTGGAAGAGCTTCTGGGTCTGTTCCCATCGGACTGTGAGGGTGGAAGAGCTTCTGGGCCTGTTCCCATAGGACTGTGAGGGTGGAAGAGCTTCTGGGTCTGTTCCCATCGGACTGTAAGGGTGGAAGAGCTTCTGGGCCTGTTCCCATAGGGCTGTGAGGAGGGAAGAGCTTCTGGGCCTGTTCCCATAGGACTGTGAGGGTGGAAGAGCTTCTGGGCCTGTTCCCATAGGACTGTGAGGGTGGAAGAGCTTCTGGGCCTGTTCCCATAGGGTTGTGAGGGGGGAAGAGCTTCTGGGCCTGTTCCCATAGGACTGTGAGTGGGGAAGAGCTTCTGGGCCTGTTCCCATACGGCTGTGAGTGGGGAAGAGCTTCTGGGCCTGTTCCCATAGGACTGTGAGGGTGGAAGAGCTTCTGGGCCTGTCCCCATAGGACTGTGAGGGGGGAAGAGCTTCTGGGCCTGTTCCCATAGGACTGTGAGGGTGGAAGAGCTTCTGGGCCTGTTCCCATAGGGCTGTGAGGAGGGAAGAGCTTCTGGGCCTGTTCCCATAGGACTGTGAGGGTGGAAGAGCTTCTGGGCCTGTTCCCATAGGACTGTGAGGGTGGATGAGCTTCTGGGCCTGTTCCCATAGGACTGTGAGGGTGGAAGAGCTTCTGGGCCTGTTCCCATAGGGTTGTGAGGGGGGAAGAGCTTCTGGGCCTGTTCCCATAGGACTGTGAGTGGGGAAGAGCTTCTGGGCCTGTTCCCATACGGCTGTGAGTGGGGAAGAGCTTCTGGGCCTGTTCCCATAGGACTGTGAGTGGGGAAGAGCTTCTGGGTCTGTTCCCATAGGACTGTGAGGGGGGAAGAGCTTCTGGGCCTGTTCCCATAGGGCTGTGAGGGTGGAAGAGCTTCTGGGCCTGTTCCCATAGGGCTGTGAGGGTGGAAGAGCTTCTGGGCCTTGTCCCATAGGGCTGTGAGGGTGGAAGAGCTTCTGGGCCTTGTCCCATAGGGCTGTGAGGGTGGAAGAGCTTCTGGGCCTTGTCCCATAGGGCTGTGAGGGTGAACAGCTATACAGGCAATACAAGTCTCATTCAAAGTAGGAGAGGAAGGAAAATGGAACGTTGTTATTGAAACAACCTTCTGTTTAGAGGAGATTGAACAAACCTTCTGCTGTTTAGAGGAGATTGGAATCTAGAGGACGTAAGAGTGGCAACTCCCAAAAGAAAACTGTGTTTCAATCACGTCCTTTTTAGTCATTGTGAAGACTTTCTCATAGGCTGAAATTTGTCATCAGAAAACATTTCACTGACATGATGTATTAAAAGCACTATTTTATGGATTATTTTTAATTCTTAGAGCAAAGTATTTCCAACAAAATTATAAAGACCTCTGACTTTAAAAGTGTATCTGATGTGTGGAATCAAACCACTGTCAAATGTAAACCTCAGAGCAAATATCAATCTCAAACAAAGACAAGACATATGGAGGAAAGCGTTCATTCTGGCATCAATAAGAGGGTTTATATTTACGGTTGTCTCTCGTAGCTAGCCTAAGATGAACGCATTGAACTGTAAGTGCCTCTGGATAAGAATGACCCCATTAATACACCATTTCAATTTTAGCCTTTTAAAGTCTGAATTAACCTGTAGTCTCATTGGACATGTAATTGTAATGTAGCTGTGGTCAGCGTCAGGTAATATCGGCCGTGGTAAACTCCTTCACGCAGACCACGGCCCAAAATATAAACCCGCTTACTGACTCCAGAACGAACGGTTTCCTCCATATTTCTGGTTTTATGTTTGAGGCTGAAGACGGCAGCACTTTGTGTAATTTAGTTTTGAAAGATCTGAGAAACAGATATTAAAAGATGAACGTTTCCTGTGTCTACTCTACACCCGCTGCATTCAAGCACCGCAGAGTTACTAGAGAAGACGCCGATAGGACACTCCGAATCAGACTGCCCTGTCTGGTCCCAGTCAGATGCAGAGGCACCCCAGAGCAGTGAGTTTTGAGCGTAGGTCACATTAGCGTCGTCAATGTGAACGACTGCATTTTTACGCTGAAGTTTGAATCTCAGCAAAAAGGTTTCAACGACATACATTATTATTATTCTTTTTTTTTCAAACGTTATTTTGATTTTAATTTATGGCATTTTCTGAGCAAAGTATAGCACAACATTTTTTGGGGGGGATAACACGTGATTTGAAAGTGCGCTGTCACATTCTAACCTCAGAGCATATTTAATATGTTTCGCCGGTGTATCTAAAACCAGAGTGATGTCTTCACGAGTACATCCCCATGACAACATCAGACAACAAATACAATTCAAAAAAAGAAACAAGAGACCAAAGGGCCAGCCAGAAGAGACGGTCGGGTTCTCTGTCCCAAATCACACCCTATTCCCTATACTGTATAACACACTCCTTCTGACCCCACTCTGATTAAATGTAGTGCACTAGCTAGGGAACAGGGTTCCATTTGGGTTGCAAGCTGGTAGTAGTAAAGGTTGGAACGTTAGGGCGGTGAGATGAATGGGATTGATCAAGGAGATTTCATGTGAAAATGCTACAGTTTCGTGGGTCTTGGTCAAACTCTCTAAACTCAGACCACAGCTACATTCTACACCACATCCCTCTGCCCTACTTCTCTGGTTCACCGCTCTAGAAAACACAGACTTCTGGAAAGGCAAAAACACTATCAATAAATTCATTACACATTTATATTTAAATATTTATATATATTTTTTAAAAGAGGCAATGTTTCAAAAATAAATAAAAAATAAATAAAAAGGCCTTGTATTCTGCTACCAATAGTATTTTTAGTGCTGTGTCACGTCGTCCCGCTGAGTGGAGCTGGGTTGTGGTGTGGCGAGGGCCGGGGACTGGGCTTGGGTTAGCGAAGGACAGCTGTGTAAGAAGCGTTCTGACCGAACCATGAGCGTGTCCCAAACGGCACCCTATTCCCTATTTATCCCCAACGGGCTCTGGTCAAAGATAGTGCACTACTTAGGGAATAGAGTGCCAATTGGGACATAGCCTATGACTCGCTTCTCAGACCAAGCTGTGTGATAGATAGTTCTACTCAATAGCAGGACAAGCTGTGCGATAGAGAGTTAACTCAATAACAGGACCAGCTGTGTGATAGAGAGTTAACTCAATAACAGGACCAGCTGTGCGATAGAGTTAACTCAATAACAGGACCAGCTGTGTGATAGAGAGTTAACTCAATAACAGGACCAGCTGTGTGATAGAGAGTTAACTCAATAACAGGATTAGCTGTGTGATAGAGAGTTAACTCAATAACAGGATTAGCTGTGTGATAGATAGTTCTACTCAATAGCAGGACAAGCTGTGCGATAGAGAGTTAACTCAATAACAGGATTAGCTGTGTGATAGATAGTTCTACTCAATAGCAGGACAAGCTGTGCGATAGAGAGTTAACTCAATAACAGGATTAGCTGTGTGATAGATAGTTCTACTCAATAGCAGGACCAGCTGTGTGATAGAGAGTTAACTCAATAACAGGACCAGCTGTGTGATAGAGAGTTAACTCAATAGCAGGACCAGCTGTGTTATAGAGAGTTAACTCAATAGCCAGAACCAGCTGTGTGAGAGAGGAGAGAGAAGAGAGGAGAAGAGAGGAGCACTCTGGGCAGAACCAACCCCAGATGGATTCTGGTGGCACGTGGCATTTGAACTCTTAGTTATGGTTTCGAAGGGAATGACCTATGGCCCAAATACAATGAAATATGCAGGTGTGTGCAGTTGAACTGTTCTGCAACGATACTTGGTGGAGTTCAAATGCATTCAAATTGACCAACTTTACATTAAAAACATCACACATTGAGTAGAGAATTGAAATTGGTTTTGGAATTTCAGTTTACTTCCTGAATTGATTTGCCAATTTTGATTAACATAATTTAGATATGATCCTAATCATGTGTAAACCACTATTCTGTATCTGGGACACATGAAAACACATTCTAACATTTATTGACAGGCCCTCTGTAAATATTCTACCTGTTGAGAGAGCGAGAGAGAGGGAGAGAGAGAAGGGGGTAGAGAGGGAGAGGGGGGTGAAGAGAGAGAGAGATGGTTGAGAGAGAGAGAGAGAGGGGGGGGGTAGAGAGACAGAGAGAGAGAGAGAGAGAGAGAGAGAGAGGGAGAGAGAGAGAGAGAGAGAGAGAGAAAGAGAGAGAGAGACAGAGAGAGAAAGAGACAGAGACAGAGAGAGAGAGACAGAGAGAGAGAGAGAGACAGAGAGAGAAAGAGACAGAGACAGAGAGAGAGAGACAGAGAGAGAGAGAGAGACAGAGAGAGAGAGAGAGAGACAGAGAGAGAGAGCTGTTGACTGGGGTCTTTTAGGGCCTCTGCCACCTATCTCAAACAGTCACAGGGCCAGTCCACTGGACTCTCTCTCTCTGTTGCAACAGCATTACACAACAAGAGAAGGTATCGGACAAACCAATATTTTCTTGCATAAGAATAGCTTATCTGATCACCCAAAAATACCACATAAACTGAGTTTTCAAGTGTCCAACTATTGTATATTTTACCCACAGTTTCTCAGTTGCATAAACCACTATTCTGATATCTGATAAACTGAGAACAACATGTATCAGAGGTGCAGTATAACTGCGCCGGGTCAGTGTAGGGAAGGTGCAGTCAGAGAACTATTTACATTTGGGAAATGAAAACATGTTCTTTGATTGTTCATATGTTTATTTGGAAATGAACACAGTTGCATTCACTGGAAGTTTCGTTTGTTTCGATTGTGCCAATAATGTCTCCAGAAGACAGAACAATAGAAGAGAGTTCCAAATTCTAATATTCTATATTCACTGATTTAATTCTGCTGTTATAAAGTTAAAGTTTTACTGTTAAACTACTTGACATATAAACTAATGTTCTGATATGAAATTCTAAATTCTAAATTCTAAATTCTAAACTAATGTTCTGATATGAAATTCCCACTGTCCAGCTCCCTCCTGTACTGCTAAGTCATGTGTATGGGGGAGTTTACGGTGCAGGACACTGTCTCTCACTGGCTAGATGGGGGAGTTTACGGTGCAGGACACTGTCCCTCACTGGCTAGATGGGGGAGTTTACGGTGCAGGACACTGTCTCTCACTGGCTAGATGGGGGAGTTTACGGTGCAGGACACTGTCTCTCACTGGCTAGATGGGGGAGTTTATGGTGCAGGACACTGTATCTCACTGGCTAGATGGGGGAGTTTACGGTGCAGGACACTGTCTCTCACTGGCTAGATGGGGGAGTTTACGGTGCAGGACATTGTCCCTCACTGGCTAGATGGGGGAGTTTACGGTGCAGGACACTGTACCTCACTGGCTAGATGGGGGAGTTTACGGTGCAGGACACTGTCTCTCACTGGCTAGATGGGGGAGTTTACGGTGCAGGACACTGTATCTCACTGGCTAGATGGGGGAGTTTACGGTGCAGGACACTGTCTCTCACTGGCTAGATGGGGGAGTTTACGGTGCAGGACACTGTCCCTCACTGGCTAGATGGGGGAGTTTACGGTGCAAGAACACTGTCTCTCACTGGCTAGATGTGGGAGTTTACGGTGCAGGACACTGTCCCTCACTGGCTAGATGGGGGAGTTTACGGTGCAGGACACTGTCCCTCACTGGCTAGATGGGGGAGTTTACGGTGCAGGACACTGTCCCTCACTGGCTAGATGGGGGAGTTTACGTTGCAGGACATTGTCCCTCACTGGCTAGATGGGGGAGTTTACGGTGCAGGACACTGTCTCTCACTGGCTAGATGGGGGAGTTTACGGTGCAGGACACTATCTCTCACTGGCTAGATGGGGAAGTTTACGGTGCAGGACACTGTCTCTCACTGGCTAGATGGGGGAGTTTACGGTGCAGGACACTGTCTCTCACTGGCTAGATGGGTAAGTTTACGGTGCAGGACACTGTCTCTCACTGGCTCTATGCGGTAGTTTACGGTGCAGGACACTATCTCTCACTGTCTCGCTCACAAATGCCCTGTACAGTGAGCTGTTTTAGCACAGGTCAGCCTGAGCCTGGGTATAAGTTCCGCTCCAGTAGAGTGCAGGAGGACAGAATAAATCATCGCCTCTGTGGGCTGGGGAGGAGAGCAGGGTAGCAGGGGTAGAGGTGCTGAAAAGCTCCCATACACCTGTCCCAGAACCGTGCAACAGCCTCCAAAGCATGCTCTCCACTTACCTCCCCTAATTTATTTAGCAAATGTGACAACACCTCACTCCTGACAGACACAAGCAAAAAACTCTTCGCAGAAATGTTGCAGCATCCTAAACATTAGAGATCTGACATGATGTATGGGATAAAAAATGAGATTATTGTTCATTCTGACAGATTACAACCGCTACGACCATTGTGCCCTGTCCCCTCTGGGTAGGGTAAACGAAGTCAATCAATCAATCACATTTATGTATAATGCCCTTCGTACATCAGCTGATATCTCAAAGTGCTGTACAGAAACCCAGCCTAAAACCCCAAACAGCAAGCAGTGCAGGTGTAGAAGCACGGTGGCTAGGAAAAACTCCCTAGAGAGGCCAAAACCTAGGAAGAAACCTAGAGAGGAACCAGGCTATGAGGGGTGGCCAGTCCTCTTCTGGCTGTGCCGGGTGGAGATTAGAAACCTAGAGAGGAACCAGGCTATGAGGGGTGGCCAGTCCTCTTCTGGCTGTGCCGGGTGGAGATTATAACAGAACATGGCCATTAAGGCAAGATCGTTCTACAAGATGTTCAAACGTTCATAGATGACCAGCAGGGCCAAATAAGAATCCCAGGGGTTGTAGAGGGTGCAACATGTCGGTACCTCAGGAGTAAATGTCAGTTGGCTTTTCATAGCTAAGCATTCAGAGGTCAAGACAGCAGGTGCGGTAGAGAGAGAAAGTTGAAAACAGCAGGTTCAGGACAAGGTGGCACATCCGGTGAACAGGTCAGAGTGTTATAGCCGCAGGCAGAACAGTTGAATCTGGAGCAGCAGCAGGAGTCACTAGGTCTGTCTGGTGACAGCCAGGAGTCACTAGGTCAGGTAGTCCTGAGGCATCTCCTAGGGCTCAGGTCCTCCGGGAGGGAAGGGAGAGAGGGAGAGAGAGAGAATTAGAGGGAGCATACTTAAATTCGCACAGGACACCAGACAAGACAGGAGAATTACACCAGATATAACAGACTGACCCTAGCCCCCCATCACATAGACTATTGCAGCATAGATACTGGAGGCTGAGACAGGGGGGGTCGGGGGACAATGATACCCCCGGATGGGGCCAACCAGGCAGGATATAACCCAACCCACTTTGCCAAAGCACAGCCCCCATACCACGAGAGTATAGCCCACAAAGATCTCATCCACCGCACGAGCCTGAGGGGGCGCAAAACTGGACAGTAAGAGCACGTCTGTGACTCAACCCACTGAAGTGACGCACCCCTCCTAGGGACGGCATGGCAGAGCACCAGTAAAGCCAGTGACTCAGCCCCCCGTAACAGGGTCAGAGGCAGAGAATCCCAGTGGAGAGAGGGGAACCGGCCAGGCAGAGACAGCAAGGGTGGTTTGTGCAATGCATTGCCGTTCACCTTCCCACTCCTGGGCCAGACTACACTCCATCATAGGACCTACTGAAGAGATGAGTCTTCAGTAAAGCCTTAAAGGTTGAGACCGAGCCTGCGTCTCTCACATGGATAGACAGACCATTCCATAAAAATGGAGCTCTATAGGAGAAAGCCCTGCCTCCAGCTGTTTGCTTAGAAATTCTAGGGACAATTAGGAGGCCTGCGTCTTTTGACCGTAGCATACGTGTAGGTATGTACAACAGGACCAAATCGGAGAGATAGGTAGGAGCAAGCCCATGTAATGCTTTGTAGGTTAACAGTAAAACTTTGAAATCAGCCCTAGCCTTGACAGGAAGCCAGCGTAGAGAGGCTAGCACCTGAGTAATATAAAAAACAATGTTTGGTTCTAGTCAAGATTCTAGCAGCCGTGTTTAACACTAAGTTTATTTAGTGCTTTATTAGTTATTATAATTATTTATAATTATTAGAATAGAGTATAGAGTATTGCAGTAGTCTAATCAAGAAGAGACAAAAGCATGGATTAGCTTTTCATCATAATTTTTGGACAAAACTTTTCTGATTTTTGAAATGGTACTACGATGGAAAAAAACATTCCTTAAAATATTCTTGATATGTTCGTCAAAAGAGAGATCAGGGTGCAGAGTCTGTGACCGTGGTTGCGTGAATTATTTATTTTTTTGGGGGCGGGGAGGGCGCTTTTTTTGTGTGAGCACATGCCCTGTTATAGGAAGGCAAGGGACAGGTACAGAGACCCATTTTAGACAGACCTAGATCAAGTCAGGCAAGAGAAAGACACAGAGACCCATTGTAGACAGACCTATATCAAGTCAGGCAAGAGAAAGACACAGAGACCCATTGTAGACAGACCTAGATCAGAGGAAGGCAATAGAAAGACACAGAGACCCATTGCAGACAGACCTAGATCAAGTCAGGCAAGAGAAAGACACAGAGACCCATTGTAGACAGACCTAGATCAGAGGAAGGCAATAGAAAGACACAGAGACCCATTGCAGACAGACCTAGATCAAGTCAGGAAAGAGAAAGACACAGAGACCCATTGCAGACAGACCAGATCAGAGGAAGGCAATAGAAAGACACAGAGACCCATTGCAGACAGACCTAGATCAAGTCAGGCAAGAGAAAGACACAGAGACCCATTGCAGACAGACCTAGATCAAGTCAGGCAAGAGAAAGACACAGAGACCCATTGTAGACAGACCAGATCAGAGGAAGGCAATAGAAAGACACAGAGACCCATTGCAGACAGACCTAGATCAAGTCAGGCAAGAGAAAGACACAGAGACCCATTGCAGACAGACCTAGATCAAGTCAGGCAAGAGAAAGACACAGAGACCCATTGTAGACAGACCTAGATCAAGTCAGGCAAGAGAAAGACACAGAGACCCGTTGTAGACAGACCAGATCAGAGGAAGGCCATTTGAAATCAGCAGCGAGACAGGGACAGAAGAGAAATGAAGGGAAAACTACAACCGTTAATAGACTCTGGATTTAGTGAAACAATACCTCATCTTAATTACTCCTTATAAAATACACCAAAACGATGTGATTATACATACAATAAAACGATAAAGGATGCCCCAAACAATCAAAATGACTTTACCCCAGTCCAATCCCTGTTCCTTTTGCAGAATATCAGTTTGTCCCTGATATTTTTCATGGAGAGAAGTGGCTTCTTTGCTGCCCTTCTTGACACCAGGCCATCCTCCAAAAGTCTTTGCCTCACTGTGCTTGCAGATGCACTTACACCTGCCTGCTGCCATTCCTGAGCAAGCTCTGTACTAGTTCTGCCCCGATCACGCAGCTGAATCAACTTTAGGAGACGGTCCTGGTGCTTGCTGGACTTTCTTGGGCACCCTGAAGCCTTCTTCACAACAATTGAACCGCTCTCCTTGAAGTTCTTGATGATCCGATAAATGGTTGATTTAGGTGCAATCTTACTGGCAGCAATATCCTTGCCTGTGAACCCCTTCTTGTGCAAAGCAATGATGACGGCGCGTGTTCCCTTGCAGGTAACCATGGTTGACAGAGGAAGAACAATGATTCCAAGCACCACCCTCCTTTTGAAGCTTCCAGTCTGTTATTCGAACTCAATCAGCATGACAGAGTGATCTCCAGCCTTGTCCTTGTTAACACTCACACCTGTGTTAAGGAGAGAATCACTGACATGATGTCAGCTGGTCCTTTTGTGGCAGGGCTGAAATGCAGTGGAAATGTTTTTTTGGGGGGGTTAATTTGCATGACAAAGAGGGACTTTGCAATTAATTGCAATTATTCTGATCACTCTTCATAACATTCTGGAGTATATGCTAATTGCCATCATACAAACTGAGGCAGCAGACCTTGTAAACATTAGTATTTGTGTTATTCTCAAAAGCTTTGGCCACGACTGTACATGTACTTTGAACGTTTGCTCTAGTCTGGACTGGCCTGGCCTGGACTGGACTGGTCTGGACTGGCCTGGACTGGCCTGGTCTGGACTGGCCTGGACTGGACTGGCCTGGACTGGTCTGGACTGGACTGGTCTGGACTGGCCTGGACTGGCCTTGACTGGACTGGTCTGGACTGGACTGGCCTGGTCTGGACTGGCCTGGACTGGCTTTGACTGGACTGGTCTGGACTGGCCTGGACTGGACTGGTCTGGACTGGCCTGGCCTGGTCTGGACTGGCCTGGACTGGCCTTGACTGGTCTGGACTGGCTTGGACTGGCCTGGTCTGGACTGGCCTGGACTGGTCTGGACTGACCTGGACTGGTCTGGACTGGCCTTGACTGGACTGGTCTGGAGTGGACTGGACTGGACTGGCCTGGACTGGTCTGGACTGGACTGGCCTTGACTGGTCTGGACTGGACTGGTCTGGCCTGGTCTGGCCTAGCCTGGACTGGCCTGGCCTGGACTGGCCTGGCCTGGTCTGGACTGGCCTGGACTGGCCTTGACTGGCCTGGTCTGGACTGGCCTGGACTGGCCTTGACTGGTCTGGACTGGCTTGGACTGGCCTGGTCTGGACTGGCCTGGACTGGTCTGGACTGACCTGGACTGGTCTGGACTGGCCTTGACTGGACTGGTCTGGAGTGGACTGGACTGGACTGGCCTGGACTGGTCTGGACTGGACTGGCCTTGACTGGTCTGGACTGGACTGGTCTGGCCTGGTCTGGCCTAGCCTGGACTGGCCAGGCCTGGACTGGCCTGGCCTGGACTGGCCTGGACTGGACTAGCCTGGACTGGACTGGCAGATGGGTCGGGCTACCGTTCTTCTTCTTTTCTGTTTTGAAACTATTCCATTGGTTCATTAAGTCAGGAATCTCACATCAAGGACATGAGGTATTACTTATTTAAATGATTTAGAATAGCACTTAAACACGGGTCTAGCACTGAACATGGCTGACTCACAAAATCTTCAATAATGTTGTGTGGAGGAGGTAGAGGAGGGGGTAGGAGGGGGGTAATAGACAAAAGGGCGGCAGGGGGGGGGTAAGAGAAGGAGGGGGGCAGGAGGAGGGCTGTGTGGTAACAGGGGTGTTGGGGTTTCAAGCTCCCAGACTCTAATCCTGACACACTGCCTCCACCAATTACAGGAGAAAAGGGAGGAAAACACCAACCCAGAAAGCCAGCGAAGGGCATATTTAGTAACGTTTTGGCAAGCTGTAATTACATGTATGGCTAACAGAGAGATTTAACTACTTTTCCCCACTGATTGACAAGACAGAGTAGAGAACGATACACACACCAGAGAACAGTACACACAGGTCAGTAGTACTCCAGAGTCTGTGAAAAGTGGGAGTTGTAATGACATTTCCATGTTAACCATAGGTGGGTAGTAGAGCTGCTGTTGCGCACATAAAACCCCTCCGTCCATAATAGACGCATGGTTTCTCTTAGAAACAAGGAGCTGACGACACCAGGAGAAAAGACAGATGAGAGTAGAACTGGACCTGCCGGAAGAGTGTCTGTGTATGTTTAATGGAATTCAGAGAGGCTCACTAAGGATGTGGTTGGAGGGGAATGTTGTTAGGTTTTTACCGGTGAACTGAGAGTAGACGTAATCTAGGCTTTATTGTGTTTGTCTTAACTAGTGGACAGTCACCGATTGAACCTGGCAAACATCTGAAAAACATCTTCCGTTTTCCTTCTATCGTTTGCGGGAAAGGGGGAGGGGGGTTTACTCTCCCCAAAATACTCCTCAGCCTTGGACTTTGATGATGAATGTTCCATGTAATCCATTCCAACCATGAATAAAAAACATTTAGCAGTAAAAGGCTAGCTAAATGTAGCTATAGTAAAGGCCTAGCTAAATGTAGCTATAGTAAAAGCGTAGCTAAATGTAGCTATAGTAAAGGCCTAGCTAAATGTAGCTATAGTAAAAGCGTAGCTAAATGTAGCTATAGTAAAGGCCTAGCTAAATGTAGCTATAGTAAAAGCCTAGCTAAGTGTAGCTATAGTAAAAGCCTAGCTAAATGTAGCTATAGTAAAGGCCTAGCTAAATGTAGCTATAGTAAAAGCCTAGCTAAGTGTAGCTATAGTAAAAGCCTAGCTAAGTGTAGCTATAGTAAAAGCCTAGCTAAATGTAGCTATAGTAAAAGCCTAGCTAAATGTAGCTACAGTAAAAGCCTAGCTAAATGTAGCTATAGTAAAGGCCTAGCTAAATGTAGCTATAGTAAAAGCCTAGCTAAATGTAGCTACAGTAAAAGCCTAGCTAAATGTAGCTATAGTAAAGGCCTAGCTAAATGTAGCTATAGTAAAAGCCTAGCTAAATGTAGCTACAGTAAAAGCCTAGCTAAATGTAGCTATAGTAAAGGCCTAGCTAAATGTAGCTATAGTAAAGGCCTAGCTAAATGTAGCTATAGTAAAAGCGTAGCTAAATGTAGCTATAGTAAAGGCCTAGCTAAATGTAGCTATAGTAAAAGCGTAGCTAAATGTAGCTATAGTAAAGGCCTAGCTAAATGTAGCTATAGTAAAAGCCTAGCTAAATGTAGCTATAGTAAAGGCCTAGCTAAATGTAGCTATAGTAAAGGCCTAGCTAAATGTAGCTATAGTAAAGGCCTAGCTAAATTTAGCTATAGTAAAAGCGTAGCTAAATGTAGCTATAGTAAAGGCCTAGCTAAATGTAGCTATAGTAAAAGCGTAGCTAAATGTAGCTATAGTAAAGGCCTAGCTAAATGTAGCTATAGTAAAAGCCTAGCTAAATGTAGCTATAGTAAAGGCCTAGCTAAATGTAGCTATAGTAAAAGCGTAGCTAAATGTAGCTATAGTAAAGGCCTAGCTAAATGTAGCTATAGTAAAAGCCTAGCTAAATGTAGCTATAGTAAAGGCCTAGCTAAATGTAGCTATAGTAAAAGCCTAGCTAAATGTAGCTATAGTAAAAGCCTAGCTAAATTTAGCTATAGTAAAAGCCTCGCTAAATGTAGCTATAGTAAAAGCCTAGCTAAATGTAGCTATAGTAAAAGCCTAGCTAAATTTAGCTATAGTAAAAGCCTCGCTAAATGTAGCTATAGTAAAAGCCTAGCTAAATGTAGCTATAGTAAAAGCCTAGCTAAATGTAGCTATAGTAAAAGCCTAGCTAAATGTAGCTATAGTAAAAGCCTAGCTAAATGTAGCTATAGTAAAAGCCTAGCTAAATGTAGCTATGCGTGTTTATATGCCGGTCAGTGTTCAAATGAGGCTCCGCCTGGTCAACATACACCATGTCAGTTATGAGAGATTCAGGACTCCCCAGGGACCCTCAGACTGGGGGAACCAACAATGTGTTCATAGATGAACATATATAAACAGGACACCACAGGGCAGATTTTAGGTTTAGTCAGAAGAAGCATTAATTTAATTCTGGTAGGAAAACAGAAGAGGGGACATTAAAATGGACTCTTTTGGCATGTGTGCATCAGACTGTAGTCTGAGGAGAGAGAGAGAGAGAGAGAGAGAGAGAGAGAGAGAGAGAGAGAGAGAGAGAGAGAGAGAGAGAGAGCGAGAGAGAGAGAATATCCTCCATACTTATGTCATGCAATAAAATTCAAATTAATTACTTAAAAATCATACAATGTGATTTTCTGGATTTTCACAATTGAAGTGTACCTACGATAAAAATTACAGACCTCTACATGCTTTGTAAGTAGGAAAACCTGCAAAATCGGCAGTGTATCAAATACTTGTTCTCCCCACTGTACCTACTGGGTGAAATTCCACAGTGTGCCATCACAGCAGCAAGATTTGTGACCTGTTGCCACATGAAAAGGGCAACCAGTGAAGAACAAACAAACACCATTGTAAATACAACCCATATTTATGCTTATTTATTTTCCCTTGTGTCCATTTGTACATTGTTACAACACTATATATATATATATATATATATATATATATATATATATATATATATATGTATATATATAATATGACACTTGTAATGTCTTTATTGTTTTGAAAATTCTGTATGTTTAAAGTTTACTGTTCATTTCTGTTTATTTCACTTTTGTATATTATCTACCACACTTGCTTTGGCAATGTTAACACATGCTTCCCAAACAAAGCTGTTTGTTGTGGAATTGTGGAATGATGTTATATACAGTACAGGTGGGTGGGTTTTCTACACACCTCTAGAAGAAAGAACACTGTACTACATCCAGACGTGAATGAGCCCGCCATCGGGGAGTCCAGAAACATTCTGTGTAGCCTGACCACAATTCGCCAACTCAAAACACGATGTTTACTCCTTAAGGCCAAGGAGTTCCTCTCGGACACCAGACTAGCTGCAGAAAGAAACCTTGTCAAAATAACAGCACATGCCTTGTCAAACAGATCCTGTTAAACACCCACCAACACCCATATTAGAGAGAATTCCCCCAGGTCCCAACACTCATTTCCTCCAAGAGTTAGAGAAACCACCGTACTGAGAGATGAACAACACTTAGAGAAACCACAGTACTGAGAGATGAACAACACTTAGAGAAACCACCGTTCCGAGAGATGAACAACACTTAGAGAAACCACCGTACCGAGAGATGAACAACACTTAGAGAAACCACCGTACCGAGAGATGAACAACACTTAGAGAAACCACCATACGGAGAGATGAACAACACTTAGAGAAACCACCGTACTGAGAGATGAACAACACTTAGAGAAACCACCGTACTGAGAGATGAACAACACTTTAGAGAAACCACCGTACCGAGAGATGAACAACACTTAGAGAAACCACCATACGGAGAGATGAACAACACTTAGAGAAACCACTGTACCGAGAGATGAACAACACTTAGAGAAACCACCGTACTGAGAGATGAACAACACTTAGAGAAACCACCGTACTGAGAGATGAACAACACTTAGAGAAACCACCGTACTGAGAGGTGAACAACACTTAGAGAAACCACCGTACTGAGAGATGAACAACACTTAGAGAAACCACTGTACCGAGAGATGAACAACACCTAGAGAAACCACCGTACTGAGATGAACAACACTTTAGAGAAACCACCGTACCGAGAGATGAACAACACTTAGAGAAACCACCGTACCGAGAGATGAACAACACTTAGAGAAACCACCATACTGAGAGATGAACAACACTTAGAGAAACCACCGTACTGGGAGATGAACAACACTTAGAGAAACCACCATACTGAGAGATGAACAACACTTAGAGAAACCACCGTACTGAGAGATGAACAACACTTAGAGAAACCTCCGTACCGAGAGATGAACAACACTTAGAGAAACCACCGTACTGAGAGATGAACAACAC
>NC_092168.1:48116425-48136425 GCF_045791955.1 Oncorhynchus clarkii lewisi | reverse complement strand
TCTTATATACTGACTGTAGAGTGGGTGTATGTTTCTCCTCTCTTATATACTGACTGTAGAGTGGGTGTATGTTTCTCCTCTCCTCTCCTCTCTTATATACAGACTGTAGAGTGGGTGTATGTTTCTCCTCTCTTATATACAGACTGTAGAGTGGGTGTATGTTTCTCCTCTCTTATATACTACTGTAGAGTGGGTGTATGTTTCTCCTCTCTTATATACTGACTGTAGAGTGGGTGTATGTTTCTCCTCTCTTATATACTGACTGAGGAGTGGGTGTATGTTTCTCCTCTCTTATATACTACTGTAGAGTGGGTGTATGTTTCTCCTCTCTTATATACTGACTGTAGAGTGGGTGTATGTTTCTCCTCTCTTATATACTGACTGTAGAGTGGGTGTATGTTTCTCCTCTCTTATATACTACTGTAGAGTGGGTGTATGTTTCTCCTCTCTTATATACTGACTGTAGAGTGGGTGTATGTTTCTCCTCTCTTATATACTGACTGTAGAGTGGGTGTATGTTTCTCCTCTCTTATATACTGACTGTAGAGTGGGTGTATGTTTCTCCTCTCTTATATACTGACTGTAGAGTGGTTGTATGTTTCTCCTCTCTTATATACTGACTGTAGAGAGGGTGTATGTTTCTCCTCTCTTATATACTGACTGTAGAGTGGGTGTATGTTTCCCCTCTCTAATATACTGACTGTAGAGAGGGTGTATGTTTCTCCTCTCTTATATACTGACTGTAGAGAGGGTGTATGTTTCTCCTCTCCTCTCCTCTCTTATATACTGACTGTAGAGTGGGTGTATGTTTCCCCTCTCTTATATACTGACTGTAGAGTGGGTGTATGTTTCTCCTCTCTTATATACTGACTGTAGAGAGGGTGTATGTTTCTCCTCTCTTATATACTGACTGTAGAGTGGGTGTATGTTTCTCCTCTACTCTCCTCTCTTATATACTGACTGTAGAGTGGGTGTATGTTTCTCCTCTCCTCTCCTCTCTTATATACTGACTGTAGAGTGGGTGTATGTTTCTCCTCTCTTATATACTGACTGTAGAGTGGGTGTATGTTTCTTCTCTCCTATATACTGACTGTAGAGTGGGTGTATGTTTCTCCTCTCCTCTCCTCTCTTATATACTGACTGTAGAGTGGGTGTATGTTTCTCCTCTCTTATATACAGACTGTAGAGTGGGTGTATGTTTCTCCTCTCCTCTCCTCTCTTATATACTGACTGTAGAGTGGGTGTATGTTTCTCCTCTCCTCTCCTCTCTTATATACTGACTGTAGAGTGGGTGTATGTTTCTCCTCTCTTATATACTACTGTAGAGTGGGTGTATGTTTCTCCTCTCTTATATACTGACTGTAGAGTGGGTGTATGTTTCTCCTCTCTTATATACTGACTGTAGAGTGGGTGTATGTTTCTCCTCTCTTATATACTGACTGTAGAGTGGGTGTATGTTTCTCCTCTCCTCTCCTCTCTTATATACTGACTGTAGAGTGGGTGTATGTTTCTCCTCTCTTATATACTACTGTAGAGTGGGTGTATGTTTCTCCTCTCTTATATACTGACTGTAGAGTGGGTGTATGTTTCTCCTCTCTTATATACTGACTGTAGAGTGGGTGTATGTTTCTCCTCTCTTATATACTGACTGTAGAGAGGGTGTATGTTTCTCCTCTCTTATATACTGACTGTAGAGTGGGTGTATGTTTCTCCTCTCTTATATACTGACTGAGGAGTGGGTGTATGTTTCTCCTCTCTTATATACTACTGTAGAGTGGGTGTATGTTTCTCCTCTCTTATATACTGACTGTAGAGTGGGTGTATGTTTCTCCTCTCTTATATACTGACTGTAGAGTGGGTGTATGTTTCTCCTCTCTTATATACTACTGTAGAGTGGGTGTATGTTTCTCCTCTCTTATATACTGACTGTAGAGTGGGTGTATGTTTCTCCTCTCTTATATACTGACTGTAGAGTGGGTGTATGTTTCTCCTCTCTTATATACTGACTGTAGAGTGGGTGTATGTTTCTCCTCTCTTATATACTGACTGTAGAGTGGGTGTATGTTTCCCCTCTCTTATATACTGACTGTAGAGAGGGTGTATGTTTCTCCTCTCCTCTCCTCTCTTATATACTGACTGTAGAGTGGGTGTATGTTTCCCCTCTCTTATATACTGACTGTAGAGTGGGTGTATGTTTCTCCTCTCTTATATACTGACTGTAGAGAGGGTGTATGTTTCTCCTCTCTTATATACTGACTGTAGAGTGGGTGTATGTTTCTCCTCTCTTATATACTGACTGTAGAGTGGGTGTATGTTTCTCCTCTCTTATATACTGACTGTAGAGTGGGTGTATGTTTCTCCTCTCTTATATACTGACTGTAGAGTGGGTGTATGTTTCTCCTCTCTTATATACTACTGTAGAGTGGGTGTATGTTTCCCCTCTCTTATATACTGACTGTAGAGTGGGTGTATGTTTCTCCTCTCTTATATACTGACTGTAGAGTGGGTGTATGTTTCTCCTCTCTTATATACTGACTGTAGAGTGGGTGTATGTTTCCCCTCTCTTATATACTGACTGTAGAGTGGGTGTATGTTTCTCCTCTCTTATATACTACTGTAGAGTGGGTGTATGTTTCCCCTCTCTTATATACTGACTGTAGAGTGGGTGTATGTTTCTCCTCTCTTATATACTGACTGTAGAGTGGGTGTATGTTTCTCCTCTCTTATATACTGACTGTAGAGTGGGTGTATGTTTCTCCTCTCTCTTATATACTGACTGTAGAGTGGGTGTATGTTTCTCCTCTCTTATATACTGACTGTAGAGTGGGTGTATGTTTCTCCTCTCTTATATACTGACTGTAGAGTGGGTGTATGTTTCTCCTCTCTTATATACTGACTGTAGAGTGGGTGTATGTTTCTCCTCTCTTATATACTGACTGTAGAGTGGGTGTATGTTTCTCCTCTCTTATATACTGACTGTAGAGTGGGTGTATGTTTCTCCTCTCTTATATACTGACTGTAGAGTGGGTGTATGTTTCTCCTCTCTTATATACTGACTGTAGAGTGGGTGTATGTTTCCCCTCTCTTATATACTGACTGTAGAGTGGGTGTATGTTTCTCCTCTCTTATATACTGACTGTAGAGAGGGTGTATGTTTCTCCTCTCTTATATACTGACTGTAGAGTGGGTGTATGTTTCTCCTCTCTTATATACTGACTGTAGAGTGGGTGTATGTTTCTCCTCTCTTATATACTGACTGTAGAGTGGGTGTATGTTTCTCCTCTCTTATATACTGACTGTAGAGTGGGTGTATGTTTCTCCTCTCTTATATACTACTGTAGAGTGGGTGTATGTTTCCCCTCTCTTATATACTGACTGTAGAGTGGGTGTATGTTTCTCCTCTCTTATATACTGACTGTAGAGTGGGTGTATGTTTCTCCTCTCTTATATACTGACTGTAGAGTGGGTGTATGTTTCCCCTCTCTTATATACTGACTGTAGAGTGGGTGTATGTTTCTCCTCTCTTATATACTACTGTAGAGTGGGTGTATGTTTCCCCTCTCTTATATACTGACTGTAGAGTGGGTGTATGTTTCTCCTCTCTTATATACTGACTGTAGAGTGGGTGTATGTTTCTCCTCTCTTATATACTGACTGTAGAGTGGGTGTATGTTTCCCCTCTCTTATATACTGACTGTAGAGTGGGTGTATGTTTCTCCTCTCTTATATACTGACTGTAGAGTGGGTGTATGTTTCTCCTCTCCTCTCCTCTCTTATATACTGACTGTAGAGTGGGTGTATGTTTCTCCTCTCTTATATACTGACTGTAGAGTGGGTGTATGTTTCTCCTCTCTTATATACAGACTGTAGAGTGGGTGTATGTTTCTCCTCTCTTATATACTACTGTAGAGTGGGTGTATGTTTCTCCTCTCTTAAATACTGACTGTAGAGTGGGTGTATGTTTCTCCTCTCTTATATACTGACTGTAGAGTGGGTGTATGTTTCTCCTCTCTTATATACTACTGTAGAGTGGGTGTATGTTTCTCCTCTCTTATATACTGACTGTAGAGTGGGTGTATGTTTCTCCTCTCTTATATACTGACTGTAGAGTGGGTGTATGTTTCTCCTCTCTTATATACTGACTGTAGAGTGGGTGTATGTTTCTCCTCTCTTATATACTGACTGTAGAGTGGGTGTATGTTTCTCCTCTCTTATATACTGACTGTAGAGTGGGTGTATGTTTCTCCTCTCTTATATACTGACTGTAGAGTGGGTGTATGTTTCTCCTCTCTTATATACTGACTGTAGAGTGGTTGTATGTTTCTCCTCTCTTATATACTGACTGTAGAGAGGGTGTATGTTTCTCCTCTCTTATATACTGACTGTAGAGTGGGTGTATGTTTCCCCTCTCTAATATACTGACTGTAGAGAGGGTGTATGTTTCTCCTCTCTTATATACTGACTGTAGAGTGGGTGTATGTTTCTCCTCTCCTCTCCTCTCTTATATACTGACTGTAGAGTGGGTGTATGTTTCCCCTCTCTTATATACTGACTGTAGAGTGGGTGTATGTTTCTCCTCTCTTATATACTGACTGTAGAGTGGGTGTATGTTTCTCCTCTCTTATATACTGACTGTAGAGTGGGTGTATGTTTCTCCTCTACTCTCCTCTCTTATATACTGACTGTAGAGTGGGTGTATGTTTCTCCTCTCCTCTCCTCTCTTATATACTGACTGTAGAGTGGGTGTATGTTTCTCCTCTCTTATATACTGACTGTAGAGTGGGTGTATGTTTCTCCTCTCTTATATACTGACTGTAGAGTGGGTGTATGTTTCTCCTCTCCTCTCCTCTCTTATATACTGACTGTAGAGTGGGTGTATGTTTCTCCTCTCTTATATACAGACTGTAGAGTGGGTGTATGTTTCTCCTCTCCTCTCCTCTCTTATATACTGACTGTAGAGTGGGTGTATGTTTCTCCTCTCCTCTCCTACTGACTGTAGATACTGACTGTAGAGTGGGTGTATGTTTCTCCTCTCTTATATACTACTGTAGAGTGGGTGTATGTTTCTCCTCTCTTATATACTGACTGTAGAGTGGGTGTATGTTTCTCCTCTCTTATATACTGACTGTAGAGTGGGTGTATGTTTCTCCTCTCTTATATACTGACTGTAGAGTGGGTGTATGTTTCTCCTCTCCTATACTGACTCTCCTCTCTTATATACTGACTGTAGAGTGGGTGTATGTTTCTCCTCTCTTATATACTGACTGTAGAGTGGGTGTATGTTTCTCCTCTCTTATATACTGACTGTAGAGTGGGTGTATGTTTCTCCTCTCTTATATACTGACTGTAGAGTGGGTGTATGTTTCTCCTCTCTTATATACTGACTGTAGAGTGGGTGTATGTTTCTCCTCTCTTATATACTGACTGTAGAGTGGGTGTATGTTTCTCCTCTCTTATATACTGACTGTAGAGTGGGTGTATGTTTCTCCTCTCTTATATACTGACTGTAGAGTGGGTGTATGTTTCTCCTCTCTTATATACTGACTGTAGAGTGGGTGTATGTTTCTCCTCTCTTATATACTGACTGTAGAGTGGGTGTATGTTTCTCCTCTCTTATATACTGACTGTAGAGTGGGTGTATGTTTCTCCTCTCTTATATACTGACTGTAGAGTGGGTGTATGTTTCTCCTCTCTTATATACTGACTGTAGAGTGGGTGTATGTTTCTCCTCTCTTATATACTGACTGTAGAGTGGGTGTATGTTTCTCCTCTCTTATATACTGACTGTAGAGTGGGTGTATGTTTCTCCTCTCTTATATACTGACTGTAGAGTGGGTGTATGTTTCTCCTCTCTTATATACTGACTGTAGTTTCCCCTCTCTTAGTGTAGGTGTATGTTTCTCCTCTCTTATATACTGACTGTAGAGTGGGTGTATGTTTCTCCTCTCTTATATACTGACTGTAGAGTGGGTGTATGTTTCTCCTCTCTCTCCTCTCTTATACTGACTGTAGAGTGGGTGTATGTTTCTCCTCTCTTATATACTGACTGTAGAGTGGGTGTATGTTTCTCCTCTCTTATATACTGACTGTAGAGTGGGTGTATGTTTCTCCTCTCTTATATACTGACTGTAGAGTGGGTGTATGTTTCTCCTCTCTTATATACTGACTGTAGAGTGGGTGTATGTTTCTCCTCTCTTATATACTGACTGTAGAGTGGGTGTATGTTTCTCCTCTCTTATATACTGACTGTAGAGTGGGTGTATGTTTCCCCTCTCTTATATACTGACTGTAGAGTGGGTGTATGTTTCTCCTCTCTTATATACTGACTGTAGAGTGGGTGTATGTTTCTCCTCTCTTATATACTGACTGTAGAGTGGGTGTATGTTTCCCCTCTCTTATATACTGACTGTAGAGTGGGTGTATGTTTCTCCTCTCTTATATACTGACTGTAGAGTGGGTGTATGTTTCTCCTCTCTTATATACTGACTGTAGAGTGGGTGTATGTTTCTCCTCTCTTATATACTGACTGTAGAGTGGGTGTATGTTTCTCCTCTCTTATATACTGACTGTAGAGTGGGTGTATGTTTCCCCTCTCTTATATACTGACTGTAGAGTGGGTGTATGTTTCTCCTCTCTTATATACTGACTGTAGAGTGGGTGTATGTTTCTCCTCTCTTATATACTGACTGTAGAGTGGGTGTATGTTTCTCCTCTCTTATATACTGACTGTAGAGTGGGTGTATGTTTCTCCTCTCTTATATACTGACTGTAGAGTGGGTGTATGTTTCTCCTCTCTTATATACTGACTGTAGAGTGGGTGTATGTTTCTCCTCTCTTATATACTGACTGTAGAGTGGGTGTATGTTTCCCCTCTCTTATATACTGACTGTAGAGTGGGTGTATGTTTCCCCTCTCTTATATACTGACTGTAGAGTGGGTGTATGTTTCTCCTCTCTTATATACTGACTGTAGAGTGGGTGTATGTTTCTCCTCTCTTATATACTGACTGTAGAGTGGGTGTATGTTTCTCCTCTCTTATATACTGACTGTAGAGTGGGTGTATGTTTCTGTGTAGAGTGGGTGTATGTTTCCCCTCTCTTATATACTGACTGTAGAGTGGGTGTATGTTTCTCCTCTCTTATATACTGACTGTAGAGTGGGTGTATGTTTCTCCTCTCTTATATACTGACTGTAGAGTGGGTGTATGTTTCCCCTCTCTTATATACTGACTGTAGAGTGGGTGTATGTTTCTCCTCTCTTATATACTACTGTAGAGTGGGTGTATGTTTCCCCTCTCTTATATACTGACTGTAGAGTGGGTGTATGTTTCTCCTCTCTTATATACTGACTGTAGAGTGGGTGTATGTTTCTCCTCTCTTATATACTGACTGTAGAGTGGGTGTATGTTTCTCCCTCTCTTATATACTGACTGTAGAGTGGGTGTATGTTTCTCCTCTCTTATATACTGACTGTAGAGTGGGTGTATGTTTCTCCTCTCTTATATACTGACTGTAGAGTGGGTGTATGTTTCTCCTCTCTTATATACTGACTGTAGAGTGGGTGTATGTTTCTCCTCTCTTATATACTGACTGTAGAGTGGGTGTATGTTTCTCCTCTCTTATATACTGACTGTAGAGTGGGTGTATGTTTCTCCTCTCTTATATACTACTGTAGAGTGGGTGTATGTTTCCCCTCTCTTATATACTGACTGTAGAGTGGGTGTATGTTTCTCCTCTCTTATATACTGACTGTAGAGTGGGTGTATGTTTCTCCTCTCTTATATACTGACTGTAGAGTGGGTGTATGTTTCTCCTCTCTTATATACTGACTGTAGAGTGGGTGTATGTTTCTCCTCTCTTATATACTGACTGTAGAGTGGGTGTATGTTTCTCCTCTCTTATATACTGACTGTAGAGTGGGTGTATGTTTCTCCTCTCTTATATACTGACTGTAGAGTGGGTGTATGTTTCTCCTCTCTTATATACTGACTGTAGAGTGGGTGTATGTTTCTCCTCTCTTATATACTGACTGTAGAGTGGGTGTATGTTTCTCCTCTCTTATATACTGACTGTAGAGTGGGTGTATGTTTCTCCTCTCTTATATACTGACTGTAGAGTGGGTGTATGTTTCTCCTCTCTTATATACTGACTGTAGAGTGGGTGTATGTTTCTCCTCTCTTATATACTGACTGTAGAGTGGGTGTATGTTTCTCCTCTCTTATATACTGACTGTAGAGTGGGTGTATGTTTCCCCTCTCTTATATACTGACTGTAGAGTGGGTGTATGTTTCTCCTCTCTTATATACTGACTGTAGAGTGGGTGTATGTTTCTCCTCTCTTATATACTGACTGTAGAGTGGGTGTATGTTTCTCCTCTCTTATATACTGACTGTAGAGTGGGTGTATGTTTCTCCTCTCTTATATACTGACTGTAGAGTGGGTGTATGTTTCTCCTCTCTTATATACTGACTGTAGAGTGGGTGTATGTTTCTCCTCTCTTATATACTGACTGTAGAGTGGGTGTATGTTTCTCCTCTCTTATATACTGACTGTAGAGTGGGTGTATGTTTCTCCTCTCTTATATACTGACTGTAGAGTGGGTGTATGTTTCTCCTCTCTTATATACTGACTGTAGAGTGGGTGTATGTTTCTCCTCTCTTATATACTGACTGTAGAGTGGGTGTATGTTTCTCCTCTCTTATATACTGACTGTAGAGTGGGTGTATGTTTCTCCTCTCTTATATACTGACTGTAGAGTGGGTGTATGTTTCTCCTCTCTTATATACTGACTGTAGAGTGGGTGTATGTTTCTCCTCTCTTATATACTGACTGTAGAGTGGGTGTATGTTTCTCCTCTCTTATATACTGACTGTAGAGTGGGTGTATGTTTCTCCTCTCTTATATACTGACTGTAGAGTGGGTGTATGTTTCTCCTCTCTTATATACTGACTGTAGAGTGGGTGTATGTTTCTCCTCTCTTATATACTGACTGTAGAGTGGGTGTATGTTTCCCCTCTCTTATATACTGACTGTAGAGTGGGTGTATGTTTCTCCTCTCTTATATACTGACTGTAGAGTGGGTGTATGTTTCTCCTCTCTTATATACTGACTGTAGAGTGGGTGTATGTTTCTCCTCTCTTATATACTGACTGTAGAGTGGGTGTATGTTTCTCCTCTCTGTAGAGTGGGTGTATGTTTCTCCTCTCTTATATACTGACTGTAGAGTGGGTGTATGTTTCTCCTCTCTTATATACTGACTGTAGAGTGGGTGTATGTTTCTCCTCTCTTATATACTGACTGTAGAGTGGGTGTATGTTTCTCCTCTCTTATATACTGACTGTAGAGTGGGTGTATGTTTCTCCTCTCTTATATACTGACTGTAGAGTGGGTGTATGTTTCTCCTCTCTTATATACTGACTGTAGAGTGGGTGTATGTTTCTCCTCTCTTATATACTGACTGTAGAGTGGGTGTATGTTTCTCCTCTCTTATATACTGACTGTAGAGTGGGTGTATGTTTCTCCTCTCTTATATACTGACTGTAGAGTGGGTGTATGTTTCTCCTCTCTTATATACTGACTGTAGAGTGGGTGTATGTTTCTCCTCTCTTATATACTGACTGTAGAGTGGGTGTATGTTTCTCCTCTCTTATATACTGACTGTAGAGTGGGTGTATGTTTCTCCTCCTCTCCTCTCTTATACTGACTGTAGAGTGGGTGTATGTTTCTCCTCTCTTATATACTGACTGTAGAGTGGGTGTATGTTTCTCCTCTCTTATATACTGACTGTAGAGTGGGTGTATGTTTCTCCTCTCTTATATACTGACTGTAGAGTGGGTGTATGTTTCTCCTCTCTTATATACTGACTGTAGAGTGGGTGTATGTTTCTCCTCTCTTATATACTGACTGTAGAGTGGGTGTATGTTTCTCCTCTCTTATATACTGACTGTAGAGTGGGTGTATGTTTCTCCTCTCTTATATACTGACTGTAGAGTGGGTGTATGTTTCTCCTCTCTTATATACTGACTGTAGAGTGGGTGTATGTTTCTCCTCTCTTATATACTGACTGTAGAGTGGGTGTATGTTTCTCCTCTCTTATATACTGACTGTAGAGTGGGTGTATGTTTCTCCTCTCTTATATACTGACTGTAGAGTGGGTGTATGTTTCTCCTCTCTTATATACTGACTGTAGAGTGGGTGTATGTTTCTCCTCTCTTATATACTGACTGTAGAGTGGGTGTATGTTTCTCCTCTCTTATATACTGACTGTAGAGTGGGTGTATGTTTCTCCTCTCTTATATACTGACTGTAGAGTGGGTGTATGTTTCTCCTCTCTTATATACTGACTGTAGAGTGGGTGTATGTTTCTCCTCTCTTATATACTGACTGTAGAGTGGGTGTATGTTTCTCCTCTCTTATATACTGACTGTAGAGTGGGTGTATGTTTCTCCTCTCTTATATACTGACTGTAGAGTGGGTGTATGTTTCTCCTCTCTTATATACTGACTGTAGAGTGGGTGTATGTTTCTCCTCTCTTATATACTGACTGTAGAGTGGGTGTATGTTTCTCCTCTCTTATATACTGACTGTAGAGTGGGTGTATGTTTCTCCTCTCTTATATACTGACTGTAGAGTGGGTGTATGTTTCTCCTCTCTTATATACTGACTGTAGAGTGGGTGTATGTTTCTCCTCTCTTATATACTGACTGTAGAGTGGGTGTATGTTTCTCCTCTCTTATATACTGACTGTAGAGTGGGTGTATGTTTCTCCTCTCTTATATACTGACTGTAGAGTGGGTGTATGTTTCCCCTCTCTTATATACTGACTGTAGAGTGGGTGTATGTTTCTCCTCTCTTATATACTGACTGTAGAGTGGGTGTATGTTTCTCCTCTCTTATATACTGACTGTAGAGTGGGTGTATGTTTCTCCTCTCTTATATACTGACTGTAGAGTGGGTGTATGTTTCTCCTCTCTGACTATATACTGACTGTAGAGTGGGTGTATGTTTCTCCTCTCTTATATACTGACTGTAGAGTGGGTGTATGTTTCTCCTCTCTTATATACTGACTGTAGAGTGGGTGTATGTTTCTCCTCTCTTATATACTGACTGTAGAGTGGGTGTATGTTTCTCCTCTCTTATATACTGACTGTAGAGTGGGTGTATGTTTCTCCTCTCTTATATACTGACTGTAGAGTGGGTGTATGTTTCTCCTCTCTAGAGTATATATACTGACTGTAGAGTGGGTGTATGTTTCTCCTCTCTTATATACTGACTGTAGAGTGGGTGTATGTTTCTCCTCTCTTATATACTGACTGTAGAGTGGGTGTATGTTTCTCCTCTCTTATATACTGACTGTAGAGTGGGTGTATGTTTCTCCTCTCTTATATACTGACTGTAGAGTGGGTGTATGTTTCTCCTCTCTTATATACTGACTGTAGAGTGGGTGTATGTTTCTCCTCTCTTATATACTGACTGTAGAGTGGGTGTATGTTTCTCCTCTCTTATATACTGACTGTAGAGTGGGTGTATGTTTCTCCTCTCTTATATACTGACTGTAGAGTGGGTGTATGTTTCTCCTCTCTTATATACTGACTGTAGAGTGGGTGTATGTTTCTCCTCTCTTATATACTGACTGTAGAGTGGGTGTATGTTTCTCCTCTCTTATATACTGACTGTAGAGTGGGTGTATGTTTCTCCTCTCTTATATACTGACTGTAGAGTGGGTGTATGTTTCTCCTCTCTTATATACTGACTGTAGAGTGGGTGTATGTTTCTCCTCTCTTATATACTACTGTAGAGTGGGTGTATGTTTCCCCTCTCTTATATACTGACTGTAGAGTGGGTGTATGTTTCTCCTCTCTTATATACTGACTGTAGAGTGGGTGTATGTTTCTCCTCTCTTATATACTGACTGTAGAGTGGGTGTATGTTTCCCCTCTCTTATATACTGACTGTAGAGTGGGTGTATGTTTCTCCTCTCTTATATACTGACTGTAGAGTGGGTGTATGTTTCTCCTCTCTTATATACTGACTGTAGAGTGGGTGTATGTTTCTCCTCTCTTATATACTGACTGTAGAGTGGGTGTATGTTTCTCCTCTCTTATATACTGACTGTAGAGTGGGTGTATGTTTCTCCTCTCTTATATACTGACTGTAGAGTGGGTGTATGTTTCTCCTCTCTTATATACTGACTGTAGAGTGGGTGTATGTTTCTCCTCTCTTATATACTGACTGTAGAGTGGGTGTATGTTTCTCCTCTCTTATATACTGACTGTAGAGTGGGTGTATGTTTCTCCTCTCTTATATACTGACTGTAGAGTGGGTGTATGTTTCTCCTCTCTTATATACTGACTGTAGAGTGGGTGTATGTTTCTCCTCTCTTATATACTGACTGTAGAGTGGGTGTATGTTTCTCCTCTCTTATATACTGACTGTAGAGTGGGTGTATGTTTCTCCTCTCTTATATACTGACTGTAGAGTGGGTGTATGTTTCTCCTCTCTTATATACTGACTGTAGAGTGGGTGTATGTTTCCCCTCTCTTATATACTGACTGTAGAGTGGGTGTATGTTTCTCCTCTCTTATATACTGACTGTAGAGTGGGTGTATGTTTCTCCTCTCTTATATACTGACTGTAGAGTGGGTGTATGTTTCCCCTCTCTTATATACTGACTGTAGAGTGGGTGTATGTTTCTCCTCTCTTATATACTGACTGTAGAGTGGGTGTATGTTTCCCTCTCTTATATACTGACTGTAGAGTGGGTGTATGTTTCTCCTCTCTTATATACTGACTGTAGAGTGGGTGTATGTTTCTCCTCTCTTATATACTGACTGTAGAGTGGGTGTATGTTTCTCCTCTCTTATATACTGACTGTAGAGTGGGTGTATGTTTCTCCTCTCTTATATACTGACTGTAGAGTGGGTGTATGTTTCTCCTCTCTTATATACTGACTGTAGAGTGGGTGTATGTTTCTCCTCTCTCTTATATACTGACTGTAGAGTGGGTGTATGTTTCTCCTCTCTTATATACTGACTGTAGAGTGGGTGTATGTTTCTCCTCTCTTATATACTGACTGTAGAGTGGGTGTATGTTTCTCCTCTCTTATATACTGACTGTAGAGTGGGTGTATGTTTCTCCTCTCTTATATACTGACTGTAGAGTGGGTGTATGTTTCTCCTCTCTTATATACTGACTGTAGAGTGGGTGTATGTTTCTCCTCTCTTATATACTGACTGTAGAGTGGGTGTATGTTTCTCCTCTCTTATATACTGACTGTAGAGTGGGTGTATGTTTCTCCTCTCTTATATACTGACTGTAGAGTGGGTGTATATGTGTAGAGTCTCCTCTCTTATATACTGACTGTAGAGTGGGTGTATGTTTCTCCTCTCTTATATACTGACTCTCCTTATATACTGACTGTAGAGTGGGTGTATGTTTCTCCTCTCTTATATACTGACTGTAGAGTGGGTGTATGTTTCTCCTCTCTTATATACTGACTGTAGAGTGGGTGTATGTTTCTCCTCTCTTATATACTGACTGTAGAGTGGGTGTATGTTTCTCCTCTCTTATATACTGACTGTAGAGTGGGTGTATGTTTCTCCTCTCTTATATACTGACTGTAGAGTGGGTGTATGTTTCTCCTCTCTTATATACTGACTGTAGAGTGGGTGTATGTTTCTCCTCTCTTATATACTGACTGTAGAGTGGGTGTATGTTTCTCCTCTCTTATATACTACTGTAGAGTGGGTGTATGTTTCCCCTCTCTTATATACTGACTGTAGAGTGGGTGTATGTTTCTCCTCTCTTATATACTGACTGTAGAGTGGGTGTATGTTTCTCCTCTCTTATATACTGACTGTAGAGTGGGTGTATGTTTCCCCTCTCTTATATACTGACTGTAGAGTGGGTGTATGTTTCTCCTCTCTTATATACTGACTGTAGAGTGGGTGTATGTTTCTCCTCTCTTATATACTGACTGTAGAGTGGGTGTATGTTTCTCCTCTCTTATATACTGACTGTAGAGTGGGTGTATGTTTCTCCTCTCTTATATACTGACTGTAGAGTGGGTGTATGTTTCTCCTCTCTTATATACTGACTGTAGAGTGGGTGTATGTTTCTCCTCTCTTATATACTGACTGTAGAGTGGGTGTATGTTTCTCCTCTCTTATATACTGACTGTAGAGTGGGTGTATGTTTCTCCTCTCTTATATACTGACTGTAGAGTGGGTGTATGTTTCTCCTCTCTTATATACTGACTGTAGAGTGGGTGTATGTTTCTCCTCTCTTATATACTGACTGTAGAGTGGGTGTATGTTTCCCCTCTCTTATATACTGACTGTAGAGTGGGTGTATGTTTCTCCTCTCTTATATACTGACTGTAGAGTGGGTGTATGTTTCCCCTCTCTTATATACTGACTGTAGAGTGGGTGTATGTTTCTCCTCTCTTATATACTGACTGTAGAGTGGGTGTATGTTTCTCCTCTCTTATATACTGACTGTAGAGTGGGTGTATGTTTCCCCTCTCTTATATACTGACTGTAGAGTGGGTGTATGTTTCTCCTCTCTTATATACTGACTGTAGAGTGGGTGTATGTTTCTCCTCTCTTATATACTGACTGTAGAGTGGGTGTATGTTTCCCCTCTCTTATATACTGACTGTAGAGTGGGTGTATGTTTCTCCTCTCTTATATACTACTGTAGAGTGGGTGTATGTTTCCCCTCTCTTATATACTGACTGTAGAGTGGGTGTATGTTTCTCCTCTCTTATATACTGACTGTAGAGTGGGTGTATGTTTCTCCTCTCTTATATACTGACTGTAGAGTGGGTGTATGTTTCTCCTCTCTTATATACTGACTGTAGAGTGGGTGTATGTTTCTCCTCTCTTATATACTGACTGTAGAGTGGGTGTATGTTTCTCCTCTCTTATATACTGACTGTAGAGTGGGTGTATGTTTCTCCTCTCTTATATACTGACTGTAGAGTGGGTGTATGTTTCTCCTCTCTTATATACTGACTGTAGAGTGGGTGTATGTTTCTCCTCTCTTATATACTGACTGTAGAGTGGGTGTATGTTTCTCCTCTCTTATATACTACTGTAGAGTGGGTGTATGTTTCCCCTCTCTTATATACTGACTGTAGAGTGGGTGTATGTTTCTCCTCTCTTATATACTGACTGTAGAGTGGGTATATGTTTCTCCTCTCTTATATACTGACTGTAGAGTGGGTGTATGTTTCTCCTATCCTCTCCTCTCTTATAAAATGACTGTAGAGTGGGTGTATGTTTCTCCTCTCTTATAAAATGACTGTAGAGTGGGTGTATGTTTCTCCTCTCTTATATACTGACTGTAGAGTGGGTGTATGTTTCTCCTCTCTTATATACTGACTGTAGAGTGGGTGTATGTTTCTCCTCTCTTATATACTGACTGTAGAGTGGGTGTATGTTTCTCCTCTCTTATATACTGACTGTAGAGTGGGTGTATGTTTCTCCTCTCTTATATACTGACTGTAGAGTGGGTGTATGTTTCTCCTCTCTTATATACTGACTGTAGAGTGGGTGTATGTTTCTCCTCTCTTATATACTGACTGTAGAGTGGGTGTATGTTTCTCCTCTCTTATATACTACTGTAGAGTGGGTGTATGTTTCCCCTCTCTTATATACTGACTGTAGAGTGGGTGTATGTTTCTCCTCTCTTATATACTGACTGTAGAGTGGGTGTATGTTTCTCCTCTCTTATATACTGACTGTAGAGTGGGTGTATGTTTCCCCTCTCTTATATACTGACTGTAGAGTGGGTGTATGTTTCTCCTCTCTTATATACTGACTGTAGAGTGGGTGTATGTTTCTCCTCTCTTATATACTGACTGTAGAGTGGGTGTATGTTTCTCCTCTCTTATATACTGACTGTAGAGTGGGTGTATGTTTCTCCTCTCTTATATACTGACTGTAGAGTGGGTGTATGTTTCTCCTCTCTTATATACTGACTGTAGAGTGGGTGTATGTTTCTCCTCTCTTATATACTACTGTAGAGTGGGTGTATGTTTCCCCTCTCTTATATACTGACTGTAGAGTGGGTGTATGTTTCTCCTCTCTTATATACTGACTGTAGAGTGGTTGTATGTTTCTCCTCTCTTACATACTGACTGTAGAGTGGGTGTATGTTTCTCCTCTCTTATATACTGACTGTAGAGTGGGTGTATGTTTCTCCTCTCTTATATACTGACTGTAGAGTGGGTGTATGTTTCTCCTCTCTTATATACTGACTGTAGAGTGGGTGTATGTTTCTCCTCTCTTATATACTGACTGTAGAGTGGGTGTATGTTTCTCCTCTCCTCTCTTATATACTGACTGTAGAGTGGGTGTATGTTTCTCCTCTCTTATATACTGACTGTAGAGTGGGTGTATGTTTCTCCTCTCCTATATACTGACTGTAGAGTGGGTGTATGTTTCTCCTCTCTTATATACTGACTGTAGAGTGGGTGTATGCTTCTCCTCTCTTATATACTGACTGTAGAGTGGGTGTATGTTTCTCCTCTCTTATATACTGACTGTAGGAGTGGGTGTATGTTTCTCCTCTCTTATATACTGACTGTAGAGTGGGTGTATGTTTCTCCTCTCTTATATACTGACTGTAGAGTGGGTGTATGTTTCTCCTCTCTTATATACTGACTGTAGAGTGGGTGTATGTTTCTCCTCTCTTATATACTGACTGTAGAGTGGGTGTATGTTTCTCCTCTCTTATATACTGACTGTAGAGTGGGTGTATGTTTCTCCTCTCTTATATACTGACTGTAGAGTGGGTGTATGTTTCTCCTCTCTTATATACTGACTGTAGAGTGGGTGTATGTTTCTCCTCTCTTATATACTGACTGTAGAGTGGGTGTATGTTTCTCCTCTCTTATATACTGACTGTAGAGTGGGTGTATGTTTCTCCTCTCTTATATACTGACTGTAGAGTGGGTGTATGTTTCTCCTCTCTTATATACTGACTGTAGAGTGGGTGTATGTTTCTCCTCTCTTATATACTGACTGTAGAGTGGGTGTATGTTTCTCCTCTCTTATATACTGACTGTAGAGTGGGTGTATGTTTCTCCTCTCTTATATACTGACTGTAGAGTGGGTGTATGTTTCTCCTCTCTTATATACTGACTGTAGAGTGGGTGTATGTTTCTCCTCTCTTATATACTGACTGTAGAGTGGGTGTATGTTTCTCCTCTCTTATATACTGACTGTAGAGTGGGTGTATGTTTCTCCTCTCTTATATACTGACTGTAGAGTGGGTGTATGTTTCTCCTCTCTTATATACTGACTGTAGAGTGGGTGTATGTTTCTCCTCTCTTATATACTGACTGTAGAGTGGTTGTATGTTTCTCCTCTCTTACATACTGACTGTAGAGTGGGTGTATGTTTCTCCTCTCTTATATACTGACTGTAGAGTGGGTGTATGTTTCTCCTCTCTTATATACTGACTGTAGAGTGGGTGTATGTTTCTCCTCTCTTATATACTGACTGTAGAGTGGGTGTATGTTTCTCCTCTCTTATATACTGACTGTAGAGTGGGTGTATGTTTCTCCTCTCCTCTCTTATATACTGACTGTAGAGTGGGTGTATGTTTCTCCTCTCTTATATACTGACTGTAGAGTGGGTGTATGTTTCTCCTCTCCTATATACTGACTGTAGAGTGGGTGTATGTTTCTCATCTCTTATATACTGACTGTAGAGTGGGTGTATGCTTCTCCTCTCTTATATACTGACTGTAGAGTGGGTGTATGGTTCTCCTCTCTTATATACTGACTGAGGAGTGGGTGTATGTTTCTCCTCTCTTATATACTGACTGTAGAGTGGGTGTATGTTTCTCCTCTCTTATATACTGACTGTAGAGTGGGTGTATGTTTCTCCTCTCTTATATACTGACTGTAGAGTGGGTGTATGTTTCTCCTCTCTTATATACTGACTGTAGAGTGGGTGTATGTTTCTCCTCTCTTATATACTGACTGTAGAGTGGGTGTATGTTTCTCCTCTCTTATATACTGACTGTAGAGTGGGTGTATGTTTCTCCTCTCTTATATACTGACTGTAGAGTGGGTGTATGTTTCTCCTCTCTTATATACTACTGTAGAGTGGGTGTATGTTTCCCCTCTCTTATATACTGACTGTAGAGTGGGTGTATGTTTCTCCTCTCTTATATACTGACTGTAGAGTGGGTGTATGTTTCTCCTCTCCTCTCCTCTCTTATATCCTCTCTTATATACTGACTGTAGAGTGGGTGTATGCTTCTCCTCTCTTATATACTGACTGTAGAGTGGGTGTATGGTTCTCCTCTCTTATATACTGACTGAGGAGTGGGTGTATGTTTCTCCTCTCCTCTCATCTCTTATATACTGACTGTAGAGTGGGTGTATGCTTCTCCTCTCTTATATACTGACTGTAGAGTGGGTGTATGGTTCTCCTCTCTTATATACTGACTGAGGAGTGGGTGTATGTTTCTCCTCTCCTATATACTGACTGTAGAGTGGGTGTATGTTTCCCCTCTCTTACATACTGACTGTAGAGTGGGTGTATGTTTCTCCTCTCTTATATACTGACTGTAGAG
The DNA here is from genome assembly GCF_045791955.1 of Oncorhynchus clarkii lewisi. Taxonomy (NCBI): domain Eukaryota; kingdom Metazoa; phylum Chordata; class Actinopteri; order Salmoniformes; family Salmonidae; genus Oncorhynchus; species Oncorhynchus clarkii. The sequence goes on along the minus strand of NC_092168.1, from coordinate 48,117,835 downwards.
TGGGTGTATGTTTCTCCTCTCTTATATACTGACTGTAGAGTGGGTGTATGTTTCTCCTCTCTTATATACTGACTGTAGAGTGGGTGTATGTTTCTCCTCTCTTATATACTGACTGTAGAGTGGGTGTATGTTTCTCCTCTCTTATATACTGACTGTAGAGTGGTTGTATGTTTCTCCTCTCTTACATACTGACTGTAGAGTGGGTGTATGTTTCTCCTCTCTTATATACTGACTGTAGAGTGGGTGTATGTTTCTCCTCTCTTATATACTGACTGTAGAGTGGGTGTATGTTTCTCCTCTTATATACTGACTGTAGAGTGGGTGTATGTTTCTCCTCTCTTATATACTGACTGTAGAGTGGGTGTATGTTTCTCCTCTCCTCTCTTATATACTGACTGTAGAGTGGGTGTATGTTTCTCCTCTCTTATATACTGACTGTAGAGTGGGTGTATGTTTCTCCTCTCCTATATACTGACTGTAGAGTGGGTGTATGTTTCTCATCTCTTATATACTGACTGTAGAGTGGGTGTATGCTTCTCCTCTCTTATATACTGACTGTAGAGTGGGTGTATGGTTCTCCTCTCTTATATACTGACTGAGGAGTGGGTGTATGTTTCTCCTCTCTTATATACTGACTGTAGAGTGGGTGTATGTTTCTCCTCTCTTATATACTGACTGTAGAGTGGGTGTATGTTTCTCCTCTCTTATATACTGACTGTAGAGTGGGTGTATGTTTCTCCTCTCTTATATACTGACTGTAGAGTGGGTGTATGTTTCTCCTCTCTTATATACTGACTGTAGAGTGGGTGTATGTTTCTCCTCTCTTATATACTGACTGTAGAGTGGGTGTATGTTTCTCCTCTCTTATATACTGACTGTAGAGTGGGTGTATGTTTCTCCTCTCTTATATACTACTGTAGAGTGGGTGTATGTTTCCCCTCTCTTATATACTGACTGTAGAGTGGGTGTATGTTTCTCCTCTCTTATATACTGACTGTAGAGTGGGTGTATGTTTCTCCTCTCCTCTCCTCTCTTATATACTGACTGTAGAGTGGGTGTATGCTTCTCCTCTCTTATATACTGACTGTAGAGTGGGTGTATGGTTCTCCTCTCTTATATACTGACTGAGGAGTGGGTGTATGTTTCTCCTCTCCTCTCATCTCTTATATACTGACTGTAGAGTGGGTGTATGCTTCTCCTCTCTTATATACTGACTGTAGAGTGGGTGTATGGTTCTCCTCTCTTATATACTGACTGAGGAGTGGGTGTATGTTTCTCCTCTCCTATATACTGACTGTAGAGTGGGTGTATGTTTCCCCTCTCTTACATACTGACTGTAGAGTGGGTGTATGTTTCTCCTCTCTTATATACTGACTGTAGAGTGGGTGTATGTTTCTCCTCTCTTATATA
>NC_092168.1:48041425-48111425 GCF_045791955.1 Oncorhynchus clarkii lewisi | reverse complement strand
TGCTCTCCCCCTCTCCTCCCCTCTGCTCTCCCCCTCTCCTCTGCTCTCCCCCTCTCCCCTGCTCTCCTCTTCTCCTCTGTTCTTCCCCTCTCCCCTGCTCTCCTCCTCTCGACTGCTCTCCCCCTCTCCCCTGCTCTGCCCCTCTCCCCTGCTCTCCTCCTCTCCCCCTCTACTCTCCTCTGCTCTCCCCCTCTCCCCTACTCTCCCCTGCTCTCCTCCTCTCCCCTGCTCTCCTCCTCTCCTCTGCTCTCCCCCTGTGCTCTGCTCTCTCCCTCTCCTCTGCTCTCCCCCTCTCCTCTGCTCTCCCCCTCTCCTCTCCCCTGCTCTCCTCCTCTCCTCTGCTCTCCCCCTCTCCTCTCCCCTGCTCTCCTCCTCTCTTCTGCTCTCCCCCTCTCCTCTGCTCTCCCCCTCTCCTCTCCCCTGCTCTCCTCCTCTCCTCTGCTCTCCTCCTCTCCTCTGCTCTCCTCCTCTCCCCTGCTCTCCCCCTCTCCTCCGCTCTCCCCCTCTCAGACTCTACCATTCATTCTCCCAACCTCTCCCCCTCCTCCTCCCCTCTTCCTCTCCTTCTCTCTCGCTCTCTCTCTCTCTCTCTCTCTTCTCCCCCTATCTGAGCTGCTTGGGGTTAAGTCACAGTTTTTGAGGAAGAGATTAAAAAAATCACGAGGATCCAAATGGAATATATGATGTAGCCTGGGTGACCACCTCAGAGAAAGCCTCGATATGATGTAGCCTGGGTGACAACACGGAAGCTTCCCAGGGGTGCGTGCTCAGTCCCCTCCTGTACTCCCTGTTCACCCACGACTGCATGGCCAGGCACGACTCCAACACCATCATTAAGTTTGCTGACGACACAACAGTGGTAGGCCTGATCACCGACAACGACGAGACAGCCTATAGGGAGGAGGAGATCAGAGACCTGGCCGGGTGGTGCCAGAATAACAACCTATCCCTCAACGTAACCAGTACCAAGGAGATGATTGTGGACTACAGGAAAAGCAGCACCGAGCACGTCCCCATTCTCATCGACAGGGCTGTAGTGGAGCAGGTTGAGAGCTTCAAGTTCCTTGGTGTCCACATCACCAACAAACTATCATGGTCCAAGCACACCAAGACAGTCGTGAAGAGAGGCACGACAACACCTTTCCCTGTCAGGGGACTGAAAAGATTTGTTATGGGTCCTCAGATCCTCAAAAGGTTCAACCATCGAGGGCATCACTGCCTGATACGGCAACTGCTCGGCCTCCGACCGCAAGGCACTACAGAGGGTAGTGGGTACGGCCCAGTACATCACTGGGGCAAAGCTTTCTGCCATCCAGGACCTCTATACCAGGCGGTGTCAGAGGAAGCCTACCAAATGGTTACCCGGGACTAATATCATTGTGTGCCTCCCCCCAACCCCTCTTTTACGCTGCTGCTACTCCCTGTTTATCTTATCAGTTTAACTATACATTCATGTAGATACTACCTCATTTGACGCGACCGACCAGCACATTGGCTAACCGGGCTATATGCATATTTTATTAATGTATTTATTTATTTATTTAGCTCCTTTGCACCCCATTATTTTTATTTCTACTTTGCACATTCTTCCACTGCAAATCTACCATTCCAGTGTTTTACTTGCTATATTGTATTTACTTTGCCACCATGGCCTTTTTTTGCCTTTACCTCCCTTATCTCACCTCATTTGCTCACATCGTATATAGACTTGTTTATACTGTATTATTGACTGTATGTTTGTTTTACTCCATGTGCAACTCTGTGTTGTTGTATGTGTCGATCTGCTTTGCTTTATCTTGGCCAGGTTGCAGTTGTAAATGAGAACTTGTTCTCAACTAACCTACCTGGTTAAATAAAGGTGTTCTCAACTAGCCTACCTGGTTAAATAAAGGTGTTCTCAACTGGCCTACCTGGTTAAATAAAGGTGTTCTCAACTAGCCTACCTGGTTAAATAAAGGTGTTCTCAACTGGCCTACCTGGTTAAATAAAGGTGTTCTCAACTAGCCTACCTGGTTAAATAAAGGTGTTCTCAACTGGCCTACCTGGTTAAATAAAGGTGTTCTCAACTGGCCTACCTGGTTAAATAAAGGTGTTCTCAACTAGCCTACCTGGTTAAATAAAGGTGTTCTCAACTGGCCTACCTGGTTAAATAAAGGTGTTCTCAACTGGCCTACTTGGTTAAATAAAGGTGTTCTCAACTGGCCTACCTGGTTAAATAAAGGTGTTCTCTACTAGCCTACTTGGTTAAATAAAGGTGTTCTCAACTGGCCTACCTGGTTAAATAAATGTGTTCTCAACTAGCCTACCTGGTTAAATAAAGGTGTTCTCAACTAGCCTACCTGGTTAAATAAAGGTGTTCTCAACTGGCCTACCTGGTTAAATAAAGGTGTTCTCAACTGGCCTACCTGGTTAAATAAAGGTGTTCTCAACTGGCCTACCTGGTTAAATAAAGGTGTTCTCAACTGGCCTACCTGGTTAAATAAAGGTGTTCTCAACTGGCCTACCTGGTTAAATAAAGGTGTTCTCAACTAGCCTACCTGGTTAAATAAAGGTGTTCTCAACTAGCCTACCTGGTTAAATAAAGGTGTTCTCAACTGGCCTACCTGGTTAAATAAAGGTGTTCTCAACTAGCCTACCTGGTTAAATAAAGGTGTTCTCAACTGGCCTCCCTGGTTAAATAAAGGTGTTCTCAACTGGCCTCCCTGGTTAAATAAAGGTGTTCTCAACTGGCCTACCTGGTTAAATAAAGGTGTTCTCAACTGGCCTACCTGGTTAAATAAAGGTGTTCTCAACTGGCCTACCTGGTTAAATAAAGGTGTTCTCAACTGGCCTCCCTGGTTAAATAAATAAATACATAAATGCATAGTCACTTTAACCATACCTACATGTACATACTACCTCAATAAGCCTGGCTAACAGGTGTCTGTATATAGCCTTGTATTGTTTTATTTCTTTACTTACCTACACACACACACACACACACACACATCTTTTTTTGGCACCATTGGTTAGAGCCTGTAAGTAAGCATTTCACTGTTAAGTCTACACCTGTTGTGTTCGGCGCGCTTGACAAATAAACTTTGATTTGATTTGAAAGCCTCAATATGATGTAGCCTGGGTGCCAACAACAGAGGATTCCTCAATATGATGTAGCCTGGGTGCCAACAACAGAGGAATCCTCAATATGATGTAGCCTGGGTGCCAACAACAGAGGAATCCTCGATATGTTGTAGCCTGGGTGCCAACAACAGAGGAATCCTCAATATGATGTAGCCTGGGTGCCAACAACAGAGGAATCCTCAATATGATGTAGCCTGGATGCCAACAACAGAGGAATCCTCAATATGATGTAGCCTGGATGCCAACAACAGAGGAATCCTCGATATGATGTAGCCTTGGTGCCAACAACAGAGGAATCCTCGATATGTTGTAGCCTGGGTGCCAACAACAGAGGAATCCTCGATATGATGTAGCCTGGGTGCCAACACCAGAGGAATCCTCAATATGACGTAGCCTGGGTGACAGTGTTTTATTTGCTCTCTTGCCAACTCCTTTGCAATTGTCTCCTTAAGGAGTTTGTAAGTGAGCAGAAACAGTCTGGCACCCAGGCTACATCATATCGAGGATTCCTCTGTTGTTGGCACCCAGGCTACATCATATCGAGGATTCCTCTGTTGTTGGCACCCAGGCTACATCATATTGAGGATTCCTCTGGTGTTGGCACCCAGGCTAGATATGAACGGGTGTATGACCGTATGATGGTCATTTCCATACCAGCACAGGAGGGATGGAAACAAGACTAAAATACACCAAACCAAACCCCAAGCCTCTACTACATTCATCCCAGCAGTCCACACTCTGTCTGAGACAGTCAGGAGAATAAGAGTAAAGGGTAAAAAAAAATAAACAGAAAGAGAAGAGAGAGAAGGACAGAGAGACAGAGATAGCGAGACAGAGGGACAGAGAGACAGAGAGACAGAGAGAGAGACAGAGAAAAACAGAGAGAGAGAGAGAGAGAGAGAGACAGAGGGACAGAGAGAGAGAGAGAGAGAGAGAGAGAGAGAGAGAGACAGACAGACAGACAGAGAGAGAGAGAGAGAGACAGAGAGAGAGAGAGAGAGAGAGAGAGAGAGACAGAGAGAGAGAGAGAGAGAGAGAGAGAGAGAGAGAGAGAGAGACAGAGACAGAGAGAGAGAGAGGTAGAGAGACAGAGAGAGAGAGAGAGAGAGAGAGAGAGAGAGAGAGAGAGAGAGAGAGAGAGAGAGAGAGAGAGAGAGAGAGAGAGAAGGGAAAATAAAGAAAGTTTATGGAATGACATTCCACTAAATGGAGCTGACAGCCAGTGGCATTCTGACCGTTGTCCTTTATCATTTCCTCATCATGGCTCTCTCTCACACACACACACACACACACCGGGCCGCCGTGGGCCAGGAAAAACACCATGCCCCGCAGGACAGGGAGAAGGAGACTCCTGGGTAAAGCACATATCTGGGCGAGGTGAGACTGGACATCACAGACGCAGTAAACGGGGTCAGTGGAACTCGACCGAAACAATGGAATTGCCATGGAAATGCGTAGGGGGAAAGATCCCAAGTCTCCTCATTGGCCCCCAGCAAAAATAGCCTACATTTAGGATATAGTTTAAATGTGTATTTCACACTATGTTGAAGAACAAAATCAGAGTATAATGCTTGTATGGATGTTAATCCCAACACACGGTCCTGTCATCGTCACCAATTAACTACACTGCAGTTAAAAAACGACACTGACTTACACCACCAATTTCTGTACGCTAGCTATGCTAACCAGCTTATACGGATGGGAGCTAGCGTTTAGAAGTCACTTCTCTGAACCTGAAAAGAGGCAACAACTTCATATTATGCAGTGAAAACAGACAAATATATTGAATTTGGACATAAGTAACCACGTTGTAGGGGCTTTTACAATAAATAAGTAGTGACTGATTTGAGGAATGTCCACTGCAAAGTAAGATTAGTTGAATGTGTGCTCAATCTGGTCAATGTAACGTCTGAGCACGGCTAGGGGGAGATTTAGTTTGGACAGTCACAGCGATGCAGTCTAATCTAAATGTTGGGCTGTACTGTCCCCTCTGGTTGGTCCCTCACAGTGCCATGTAAATTTAGAGATTTGGGACTTTGAGGTTTCAGCCGTTATGATTACACTACAACATTATTCGGCAGCCGTGTTATCGCCTCATTAACAACATCTGAGGCAAATTTAAACAATGCTATAAATGTCTAGAATAAGAACGATATTCATTATTTAAACATTAAAAACAAACAAATCTCTGTATATGTCTCTGGTTCTTTATAAGTCTGCTGACTGATCCACGCTGGACACTTTTTAAAATGATTTTCCAACGGTAACTATATAACTACACATAAAACACAATAAAATAAAATAAATACAAATAAAAATAGAATGAAATTCAGAATGATTTAATTAGCCATCTGAAGCTAATTATATTTTTCATAACTTCATTATGTGAGCCATCGTGTTAGATGATCATAGTATGTTTCTGACTGTCTGAATTATAGCTGTTTACCACAGCATTCTACGGTCAGACATCTGAAGACATAACTGGAGCCAGAGGATGCATAGTGCACTATATAGGGAATAGGGTGCCATTTCAGCCCGATCAGCCCTGGTCTAAAGTAGTGCACTATATAGGGAATAGGGTGCCATTTCAGCCCGATCAGCCCTGGTCTAAAGTAGTGCACTATATAGGGAATAGGGTGCCATTTCAGCCCGATCAGCCCTGGTCTACACTATATAGGGAATGGGGTGCCATGGCCTATAACCTGCCTTGCCACTCACTTCTAGAGGAACGTGTGTGTGTGTGTGTGTGTGTGTGTGTGTGTGTGTGTGCGTGTGTGTGCGCGCGCGTGTGTGTGTGTGTGTGTGTGTGTGTGCGCACGCAGTGAAAGAAAGTGTCGTGGCCAGCCTGAGGTCAGCAGGAAGAATGGGAACTATGCTATGCTGCTCTGCTGGTCAGACATAGAGCTTTAGGTTTTCCAGCAACTTAGCACACCTCCCAAATGGCACCCGATTCCCTACATAGTACACTACCTCTGATCAGAGTCCTATTGGGTAGAGCCTTAAAGCAGTGCACTACGTAGGGAATAGGATGCCATTTGAGACGTAGACTTACTGCGGTCCAGACCTCATCCCTCCATCTCTCTCCCTCCATCTCCCCCCTTCAAACCAGTCCTGCTATAAAATGCTTCCTTACTAAATACTGCTCCACCCAACTCTTAAAACTGAGTGCATTAAAAAAGCCCTACAACCCCCCCCAAACCACAGAGGAAATAAAACACTCCTTCTCTCCCTGTTAAACCAGCTGAAGGGGAAACCAGTCCCCCTGTTCATTCCACTTGTTCAGGTCCCATTGGTTTAGAGTTCAGAACAGTACAATCAAAACCATGAAAAGAATGATGGCGGACTGGAGGGCATGAGACGGAGGTTATTTTGTGAATGGGCTACAAGTCAACAAGGTTAAGGGCATGAGACGGAGGTTATTTTGTGAATGGGCTACTAGTCAACTAGGTTAAGGGCATGAGACGGAGGTTATTTTGTGAATGGGCTACTAGTCAACTAGGTTAAGGGCATGAGACGGAGGTTATTTTGTGAATGGGCTACTAGTCAACAAGGTTAAGGGCATGAGACTGAGGTTATTTTGTGAATGGGCTACTAGTCAACAAGGTTAAGGGCATGAGACGGAGGTTATTTTGTGAATGGGCTACAAGTCAACAAGGTTAAGGGCATGAGACGGAGGTTATTTTGTGAATGGGCTACTAGTCAACTAGGTTAAGGGCATGAGACGGAGGTTATTTTGTGAATGGGCTACTAGTCAACTAGGTTAAGGGCATGAGACGGAGGTTATTTTGTGAATGGGCTACTAGTCAACTAGGTTAAGGGCATGAGACGGAGGTTATTTTGTGAATGGGCTACTAGTCAACTAGGTTAAGGGCATGAGACAGAGGTTATTTTGTGAATGGGCTACTAGTCAACAAGGTTAAGGGCATGAGACTGAGGTTATTTTGTGAATGGGCTACTAGTCAACAAGGTTAAGGGCATGAGACGGAGGTTATTTTGTGAATGGGCTACAAGTCAACAAGGTTAAGGGCATGAGACGGAGGTTATTTTGTGAATGGGCTACTAGTCAACTAGGTTAAGGGCATGAGACGGAGGTTATTTTGTGAATGGGCTACTAGTCAACTAGGTTAAGGGCATGAGACGGAGGTTATTTTGTGAATGGGCTACTAGTCAACTAGGTTAAGGGCATGAGACAAAGTTGTTGTCATGTGATTTATCACAAAGAAATATAACAATAATTTACCACTAGATGGCGTTCTAATACAAATTCAAACGTGGACAGATTTGCGTGTAAACGGCAATAAAGTGAACTTTCGAAAGAAACGTACTTCTGGGTAACCGAGATGAGTATGGTTTGACACCAACTAGAATAGACTACATTGTCACTGTCGAAATGTTTTACAAAAGTAGCTGTCTAACTGCTACAACAAGTACAGAAGACAATATTTCCTTAGTCAATTCCAGCTAGCTAGATAATTACGTTCCTTTCGAATTGAGTTGCTGTGAAAACTCATTTTGTAGATTCTTTAAATTGATTTGGACATTCAGTTTACGGGACATTGGAACTCAATAGATGCTGGTGTTGGCAATTGATGTTATTCTTCAATAAAACAATAACACAAACTTCAAAGCAAATCAGGGGGAGAAAAATAGGTTTATTTGAGAAGGACAAATCAAGATGTAATGCTATGAGGTAGATGTTCAGTCTCCCCTGTCCTCAGCTTTTCTCCACAGAACAAAGGAACATGATGCTTCATAACCCCCCCACCCTAGCCTGGGGTTGACCAATCAGAAGTCCTTGTACAACTGTACAACTGGCCAATGGCCAAATAACAAGTATCCTGCTCCAGACTCAATGTCCAGAACGTAGCACATGTAGCTCTGAGTTTAGGAGTGACATTCCACAGATTCTAACAGCTGTTGAACTGAAAGCCAACTCTTATTTACAATTCCCTATTGCCCATTAGTACTCTCGTCCTCTGAGTTGTATATTTATCTTCAACATATTATTATAGTAGTCAGCCTGAAGTAAACATTGATAAAAGCAAATCTAATTTTGCTACATAAATCCGATTGGAGCCCGGTCCCCGTGATTGTCATTCCAAAACCATTATACTGTCACAATATTCGTAATATGAGCCATGGTACAATTCCTACCAAGTGGGTTAACCCTATCAGCACGATGCATAGGATGCTTGCCTTTCATGACAGTGACCCGGTTCACTTCCTTGTCCCGCCATTCGCTACATTGGTTGTCGGAGGCGGGACGAACAAAAGGCTATCATCTCTTGGTGATGTCGCTAGGTGTTGTACAAAGGTTGTTTAGTATTATTACAAGGGGCACAACTTTTATTTTATATTTTACGATTTTCTTTCTTTTACTGGCTTACCTCACAACAACAAAAAATGCCCAGTACAGGACGTCTGGATGTACTTTTTTTTAACTTCTGATGCGTTGTCTGTGGCTGATCATCATTTCCCCAAGTCGTCCTACATAGTGTGTCCATAGGACTCTGCCCTCAGCAGGCACAGTTATTATTCAGGAAAGCTTAGCGTGCATTCGGCCTCCTTTCCGATCTGAGCAGCTATTCCTCGAACGGAATGCTTCAATAATCGCCTAAATATTTGTCATTTCAATAAAAATAAAAAAGTATTACCTTTTATGTGTGGCATAAACACAACCCGTCACAATGTTTTAATCTGATTAGACTACTTCTGTAAGGACCGACGCCGGGGATGAGAAGCAGGTACAGGGAGATTAACATTTAATCAGGAACAGACATGGAACAAGACAGGGTCAGCACACGGGTATATAAGGTTATATGACAATCAATGCTGAAGCAGGGAACAGAGCGGGGGACCAGACAGATATAGGGAAGTTAATGACAGAAGTGAATGAGTCCAGATGAGTCCAATAATCGCTGATGCGCATGACGGGGGGGCAGCTGTGCGTAATGCTGGGGAGCCTGGCGCACTTGAGCGCCAGGGGGGAAGAGTGGGAGCAGGCGTGACAACTTCCAATGTCTCCTCTAGGCCACCTGAGCATGTTCATCCACATCCACATGTTCATCCACTGTAATTTAATTTCTGCATCCAAACTACGCACCGGACATTTGTTGAAAGGATAAGAGTCATCTGTTACCACACACCAAAACGTTTCATGACATTCGGAGATTGTCAAACAAAGTGTTCCGTACTGCTCGATTTCTCCTGTTATATCTGCTGTATTTCTCCTGTAATATCTGCTGTATTTCCCCTGTTATATCTGCTGTATTTCTCCTGTTATATCTGCTGTATTTCTCCTGTTATATCTGCTGTATTTCTCCTGTTATATCTGCTGTATTTCTCCTGTTATATCTGCTGTATTTCTCCTGTTATATCTGCTGTATTTCTCCTGTTATATCTGCTGTATTTCTCCTGTTATATCTGCTGTATTTCTCCTGTTATATCTGCTGTATTTCTCCTGTTATATCTGCTGTATTTCTCCTGTTATATCTGCTGTATTTCTCCTGTTATATCTGCTGTATTTCTCCTGTTATATCTGCTGTATTTCTCCCTGTTATATCTGCTGTATTTCCCCTGTTATATCTGCTGTATTTCTCCTGTTATATCTGCTGTATTTCTCCTGTTATATCTGCTGTATTTCTCCTGTTATATCTGCTGTATTTCTCCTGTTATATCTTCTGTATTTCTCCTGTTATATCTGCTGTATTTCTCCTGTTATATCTGCTGTATTTCTCCTGTTATATCTGCTGTATTTCTCCCTGTTATATCTGCTCAATTTCTCCTGTTATATCTGCTGTATTTCTCCTGTTATATCTGCTGTATTTCTCCTGTTATATCTGCTGTATTTCTCCCTGTTATATCTGCTGTATTTCTCCTGTTATATCTGCTGTATTTCTCCTGTTATATCTGCTGTATTTCTCCTGTTATATCTGCTGTATTTCTCCTGTTATATTTGCTGTATTTCTCCTGTTATATCTGCTGTATTTCTCCTGTTATATCTGCTGTATTTCTCCTGTTATATCTGCTGTATTTCTCCTGTTATATCTGCTGTATTTCCCCTGTTATATCTGCTGTATTTCTCCTGTTATATCTGCTGTATTTCTCCCTGTTATGTCTGCTGTATTTCTCCTGTTATATCTGCTGTATTTCTCCTGTTATATCTGCTGTATTTCTCCTGTTATATCTGCTGTATTTCTCCTGTTATATCTGCTGTATTTCTCCTGTTATATCTGCTGTATTTCTCCCTGTTATATCTGCTGTATTTCTCCTGTTATATCTACTCTATTTCTCCTGTTATATCTGCTGTATTTCTCCCTGTTATATCTGCTGTATTTCAGCAGGTGGGCTCCAGTACTAATGTCTCTTCTGTGCAGTGTGGCCTACGTGGGCTCCAGTACTAATGTCTCTACTGTGCAGTGTGGCCTAGGTGGGCTCCAGTCACTAACATCTCTACTGTGCAGTGTGGCCTAGGTGGGCTCCAGTCACTAATGTCTCTACTGTCAGCATCAACACCACTAATGCCATGCCCATCGTGTACCCGTCATCCTTCACTGCCACTGGTCTAGTGCTCTTCAACATCAACCCTCACTTCCTGGATACCGACCCTAACAGCAGGCACGGGGGCTGAGTACAGGGTCTGTGTCTGAACATTTTATTGGTTGTCAAATCTTTGCTTCCTCCATTCTCAATTCCTCTCAACGCCCAATCGGAGTAGAAGAGCTAAGGTTCGCATCTCAGGACTCCTCCTCCAATGAGCTTTTGAGAAGAAGGGCATTGTAAATGATGGGCTAAATTCACATGCCATATCTCTTCTGACTTCCATCTCTCACCTGGTGAATATGAGAGAAAGCTGGAATATATTATTGACCATTATGTATTGATAACAGATTATTTGACAGAGGGGGGCTGAGAAATGAAAACTAAAATTGTAGCCTAAATCTATCATTGCTATGTTATGGATTGATCAGTGATTGTTGTAAATTGTGTCATGTATTGACAGGTATATTTTATTGATTGTTGTCTCGGGGTCTGAGAGAGGGGTCCATGTATTGAATGGTATATTGTATTGATTGTTGTCTCGGGGTCTGAGAGAGGGGTCCATGTATTGACTGGTATATTGTATTGATTGTTGTCTCGGGGTCTGAGAGCGGGGTCCATGTAATGACTGGTATATTGTATTGATTGTTGTCTCGGGGTCTGAGAGAGGGGTCCATGTATTGACTGGTATATTGTATTGATTGTTGTCTCGGGGTCTGAGAGAGGGGTCCATGTATTGACTGGTATATTGTATTGATTGTTGTCTCGGGGTCTGAGAGAGGGGTCCATGTATTGACTGGTATATTGTATTGATTGTTGTCTCGGGGTCTGAGAGAGGGGTCCATGTATTGACTGGTATATTGTATTGATTGTTGTCTCGGGGTCTGAGAGAGGGGTCCATGTATTGACTGGTATATTGTATTGATTGTTGTCTCGGGGTCTGAGAGAGGGGTCCATGTATTGACTGGTATATTGTATTGATTGTTGTCTCAGGGTCTGAGAGAGGGGTCCATGTATTGACTGGTATATTGTATTGATTGTTGTCTCAGGGTCTGAGAGAGGGGTCCATGTATTGACTGGTATATTGTATTGATTGTTGTCTCGGGGTCTGAGAGAGGGGTCCATGTATTGACTGGTATATTATATTGATTGTTGTCTCGGGGTCTGAGAGAGGGGTCCATGTATTGACTGGTATATTGTATTGATTGTTGTCTCAGGGTCTGAGAGAGGGGTCCATGTATTGAATGGTATATTGTATTGATTGTTGTCTCAGGGTCTGAGAGAGGGGTCCATGTATTGACTGGTATATTGTATTGATTGTTGTCTCGGGGTCTGAGAGAGGGGTCCATGTAAGCTCTGACCCGTCCGCTAATGGGGATCCTATTTAAAACGGTACGGGGTAGGGCTTGTTAGTGTTTAGGGACGTCCCAAGGATCCCACACATAGCTCTGACCCGTCCACCAATGGGGATCCTATTTAAAACGGTATGGGGTAGGGCTTGATAGTGTTTAGGGACGTCCCAAGGATCCCACACATAGCTCTGACCCGTCCGCTAATGGGGATCCTATTTAAAACGGTACGGGGTAGGGCCTGTTAGTGTTTAGGGACGTCCCAAGGATCCCACACATAGCTCTGACCCGTCCACCAATGGGGATCCTATTTAAAACGGTACGGGGTAGGGCTTGTTAGTGTTTAGGGACGTCCCAAGGATCCCACACATAGCTCTGACCCGTCCACCAATGGGGATCCTATTTAAAACGGTACGGGGTAGGGCTTGTTAGTGTTTAGGGACGTCCCAAGGATCCCACACATAGCTCTGACCCGTCCACCAATGGGGATCCTATTTAAAACGGTACGGGGTAGGGCTTGTTAGTGTTTAGGGACGTCCCAAGGATCCCACACATAGCTCTGACCCGTCCGCTAATGGGGATCCTAATCAAATACAAATCAAATCATGTATATATATATATAGGTGACTGAGTATGAAGCTAATGGAAAATCAGATGTCATCCCCATTTCAATACTTTTATTTAATTTATTATTCAGTTCCCTGCTCTTTGCTCCGTCTGTCTGCAGCCTAACGCCTATGCACCAAGTTTACCTGATAACGCTATCCGTTCCGTAATAGTTCAGGTCAGTTCCGTAACGGTTCAGATCAGTTCCGTAACGGTTCAGGTCAGTTATCAGTTCCGTAAAGGTTCAGGTCAGTTCCGTAAAGGTTCAGGTCAGTTATCAGTTCCGTAAAGGTTCAGGTCAGTTCCGTAAAGGTTCAGGTCAGTTATCAGTTCCGTAAAGGTTCAGGTCAGTTCCGTAAAGGTTCAGGTGAGTTATCAGTTCCGTAAAGGTTCAGGTCAGTTCCGTAAAGGTTCAGGTCAGTTATCAGTTCCGTAAAGGTTCAGGTCAGTTCCGTAACGGTTCAGGTCAGTTATCAGTTCCGTAACGGTTCAGGTCAGTTATCAGTTCCGTAAAGGTTCAGGTCAGTTATCAGTTCTGTAACGGTTCAGGTCGGTTATCAGTTCCGTAACGGTTCAGGTCAGTTCCGTAACGGTTCAGGTCAGTTCCGTAACGGTTCAGGTCAGTTATCAGTTCCGTAACGGTTCAGGTCAGTTATCAGTTCCGTAAAGGTTCAGGTCGGTTATCAGTTCCGTAACGGTTCAGGTCAGTTCCGTAACAGTTCAGGTCAGTTCCGTAGTGGTTCAGGTCAGTTCCGTAACGGTTCAGGTCAGTTATCAGTTCCGTAACGGTTCAGGTCAGTTATCAGTTCCGTAACGGTTCAGGTCAGTTATCAGTTCCGTAAAGGTTCAGGTCGGTTATCAGTTCCGTAACGGTTCAGGTCAGTTCCGTAACAGTTCAGGTCAGTTCCGTAGTGGTTCAGGTCAGTTATCAGTTCCGTAACGGTTCAGGTCAGTTCCGTAACGGTTCAGGTCAGTTATCAGTTCCGTAACGGTTCAGGTCAGTTCCGTAATGGTTCAGGTCAGTTCCGTAACGGTTCAGGTCGGTTATCAGTTCCGTAACGGTTCAGGTCAGTTCCGTAACGGTTCAGGTCAGTTCCGTAGCGGTTCAGGTCAGTTCTGTAACGGTTCAGGTCAGTTTCATAACGGTTCAGGTCAGTTCCGTAACGGTTCAGGTCAGTTCCGTAACGGTTCAGGTCAGTTTCGTAACGGTTCAGGTCAGTTCCGTAACGGTTCAGGTCAGTTCCGTAGCGGTTCAGGTCAGTTCCGTAGCGGTTCAGGTCAGTTCCGTAACAGTTCAGGTCAGTTCCGTAGCGGTTCAGGTCAGTTCCGTAACAGTTCAGGTCAGTTTCGTAACGGTTCAGGTCAGTTATCAGTTTTGTAACGGTTCAGGTCAGTTATCAGTTCCATAAAGGTTCAGGTCAGTTGCGTAACGGTTCAGGTCAGTTATCAGTTCCGTAAAGGTTCAGGTCAGTTATCAGTTCCGTAACGGTTCAGGTCAGTTCCGTAACGGTTCAGGTCAGTTATCAGTTCCGTAAAGTTCCAGGTCAGTTATCAGTTCCGTAACGGTTCAGGTCAGTTCCGTAACGGTTCAGGTCAGTTCCGTAAAGGTTCAGGTCAGTTCCGTAACGGTTCAGGTCAGTTATCAGTTCCGTAAAGGTTCAGGTCGGTTATCAGTTCCGTAACGGTTCAGGTCAGTTCCGTAACAGTTCAGGTCAGTTCCGTAGTGGTTCAGGTCAGTTCCGTAACGGTTCAGGTCAGTTATCAGTTCCGTAACGGTTCAGGTCAGTTATCAGTTCCGTAACGGTTCAGGTCAGTTATCAGTTCCGTAAAGGTTCAGGTCGGTTATCAGTTCCGTAACGGTTCAGGTCAGTTCCGTAACAGTTCAGGTCAGTTCCGTAGTGGTTCAGGTCAGTTATCAGTTCCGTAACGGTTCAGGTCAGTTCCGTAACGGTTCAGGTCAGTTATCAGTTCCGTAACGGTTCAGGTCAGTTCCGTAACGGTTCAGGTCGGTTATCAGTTCCGTAACGGTTCAGGTCAGTTCCGTAACGGTTCAGGTCAGTTCCGTAGCGGTTCAGGTCAGTTCTGTAACGGTTCAGGTCAGTTTCATAACGGTTCAGGTCAGTTCCGTAACGGTTCAGGTCAGTTCCGTAACGGTTCAGGTCAGTTTCGTAACGGTTCAGGTCAGTTCCGTAACGGTTCAGGTCAGTTCCGTAGCGGTTCAGGTCAGTTCCGTAACGGTTCAGGTCAGTTCCGTAACAGTTCAGGTCAGTTCCGTAGCGGTTCAGGTCAGTTCCGTAACAGTTCAGGTCAGTTTCGTAACGGTTCAGGTCAGTTATCAGTTTTGTAACGGTTCAGGTCAGTTATCAGTTCCATAAAGGTTCAGGTCAGTTGCGTAACGGTTCAGGTCAGTTATCAGTTCCGTAAAGGTTCAGGTCAGTTATCAGTTCCGTAACGGTTCAGGTCAGTTCCGTAACGGTTCAGGTCAGTTATCAGTTCCGTAAAGTTCCAGGTCAGTTATCAGTTCCGTAACGGTTCAGGTCAGTTCCGTAACGGTTCAGGTCAGTTCCGTAAAGGTTCAGGTCAGTTCCGTAACGGTTCAGGTCAGTTATCAGTTCCGTAAAGGTTCAGGTCGGTTATCAGTTCCGTAACGGTTCAGGTCAGTTCCGTAACAGTTCAGGTCAGTTCCGTAGTGGTTCAGGTCAGTTCCGTAACGGTTCAGGTCAGTTATCAGTTCCGTAACGGTTCAGGTCAGTTATCAGTTCCGTAACGGTTCAGGTCAGTTATCAGTTCCGTAAAGGTTCAGGTCGGTTATCAGTTCCGTAACGGTTCAGGTCAGTTCCGTAACAGTTCAGGTCAGTTCCGTAGTGGTTCAGGTCAGTTATCAGTTCCGTAACGGTTCAGGTCAGTTCCGTAACGGTTCAGGTCAGTTATCAGTTCCGTAACGGTTCAGGTCAGTTCCGTAACGGTTCAGGTCAGTTCCGTAACGGTTCAGGTCGGTTATCAGTTCCGTAACGGTTCAGGTCAGTTCCGTAACGGTTCAGGTCAGTTCCGTAGCGGTTCAGGTCAGTTCTGTAACGGTTCAGGTCAGTTTCATAACGGTTCAGGTCAGTTCCGTAACGGTTCAGGTCAGTTCCGTAACGGTTCAGGTCAGTTTCGTAACGGTTCAGGTCAGTTCCGTAACGGTTCAGGTCAGTTCCGTAGCGGTTCAGGTCAGTTCCGTAACGGTTCAGGTCAGTTCCGTAACAGTTCAGGTCAGTTCCGTAGCGGTTCAGGTCAGTTCCGTAACAGTTCAGGTCAGTTTCGTAACGGTTCAGGTCAGTTATCAGTTTTGTAACGGTTCAGGTCAGTTATCAGTTCCATAAAGGTTCAGGTCAGTTGCGTCACGGTTCAGGTCAGTTATCAGTTCCGTAAAGGTTCAGGTCAGTTATCAGTTCCGTAACGGTTCAGGTCAGTTCCGTAACGGTTCAGGTCAGTTATCAGTTTCGTAAAGTTCCAGGTCAGTTATCAGTTCCGTAACGGTTCAGGTCAGTTCCGTAACGGTTCAGGTCAGTTCCGTAAAGGTTCAGGTCAGTTCCGTAATGGTTCAGCTCAGTTTTCAGTTCCGTAAAGGTTCAGGTCAGTTCCGTAAAGGTTCAGGTCAGTTCCGTAATGGTTCAGCTCAGTTATCAGTTCCGTAAAGGTTCAGGTCAGTTCCGTAAAGGTTCAGGTCAGTTATCATTTCAGATAAAGGGCAGATTTTCTCAGACAGCTAAGGGTGTGTTAATAAAACAGGATCAAATTTGTATATTTTAACATTTGATTTATGAAAGAATAAGCTCAACCAGAAACATGTTTGTTTCTTGTGGGAAAATAATACATTATTTTAAAAACACACAACCCAAAGAGAAATATGACCGAGGATGGACGAGCTGGAAGTCTGGATAGGGACCGGTCCCCCAGTCCATTCACTGCTCACAGCGAAGTGAGGTGTCGCCTGCCATGGAACAACACACTAAAGGAAGATACATAATACAACCAAAAAAGTGAGAAGAAACAGGTGAAGTAGGGAATAAGTGCTACTGTTTGATTGGTTAGTGTGACTCCTGTGTTACTGTTTGATTGGTTAGTGTGACTCCTGTGTTACTGTTTGATTGGTTAGTGTGAGTCCTGTGTTACTGTTTGATTGGTTAGTGTGACTCTAATATGAACAACAAATGTGATGATCACCCAATATCGGTAAAAATCATTCTTGGAAGTCATTTTATACAAAAAAAAAAAACATTTACACAGAGACTTGTGATTTTTCGTACACCTACACACGTAGGAAAATAACATATTACAGTTGAAAACCCTAGTTATATATTAACTGCCTTAATTTTTTATAGAGCAGAAACAACACATCAATTAATTATTCATCAAAGTATTGATATGTTGATATATACAACCCTTCCCATAGTATGTCCTGCTATCAACACCTTGCAGTATCCATACCAAATTATTTTAACACCAATCATGCCGTGTCTTTAAAGACCTTACAATATTATTATTAAATAACTATCCCTCTGAGTTACACCACATATCATAATTGCTGTCTCATATTCACATTGTTGCAGCAATTAATTTAACTGAAAGTCTAGTGCACTAAGGCTACGTCTATACATTCAGCCCAATTCTGATCTTTTGATCAAACACATCAGATCTTTTCACATCAGATGTTTTTCCCCCGAACTGATCTGATTGGTCCAAAAAGATCAGAATTGGGCTGCCTATGTAGAAACAGCTTCTAAGACGCAAAAAAATAAACAGAAGAATAGAGAGAGAGAGAGAGAGAGAGAGAGAGAGAGAGAGAGAGACAGAGAGAGAGAGAGAGAGAAAGATCAGAATTGGGCTGCCTATGTAGAAACAGCTTCTAAGACACAAAAAAATTAACAGAAGAATAGAGAGAGAGAGAGAGAGAGAGAGAGAGAGAGAGAGAGAGAGAGAGAGAGAGAGAGAGAGAGAGAGAGAGAGAGAGAGAGAGAGAGAGAGAGAGAGAGAGGTCCAGAGAGAGGTCCAGAGAGAGGTCCAGAGAGAGGTCCAGAGAGAGGTCCAGAGGGAGGTCCAGGGAGAGGTCCAGAGAGAGAGAGAGAGAGAGAGGTCCAGAGAGAGAGAGAGAGAGAGAGGTCCAGAGAGAGCGAGTCTGGAAGTCAAAGATTATATACAACAGCACTTAATCAAACCACTATTTTTCACTCCTCTCATCCATATAGTACAGGAAGGTGTCATCCAGATGCAGCTATAAACAGCCAGGTGCCCAGGAGGAGTACTGGTACGGCTGATCCTACATCACCACACAGGGCCCCGTATCCACGAAGCATCTCAGAAAAGGTCCTAGGAATCCTATTAGAATCTGGCTTAAGAACAAAAACTCAAGAGTAGGTTTTAGGATGCTAAAGACACTGAGTTCTAGCCAACTCATAAAGTTTATCTCAGCTAGGTTCAGTCCAACCCTCTTCCTGGAGATCTACTGTCCTGTAGGTTTTCAGTCCAACCCTCTTTCTGGAGATCTACTGTCCTGTAGGTTATCTTCCTGTCTGAGTTGGTGCCCCCCCTTGGGTTGTGCCGTGGAGGAGATCTTTGTGGGCTATACTCGGCCTTGTCTCAGGATGTTAAGTTGGTGGTTGAAGATATCCCTCTAGTGGTGTGGGGGCTGTGCATTGGCAAAGTGGGTGGGGTTATATCCTTCCTGTTTGGCCCTGTCTGGGGGTATCATCGGATGGGGCCACAGTGTCTCCTGACCCCTCCTGTCTCAGCCTCTAGTATTTATGCTGCAGTAGTTTATGTGTCGGGGGGCTAGGGTCAGTTTGTTATATCTGGAGTACTTCTCCTGTCTTATCCGGTGTCCTGTGTGAATTTAAGTATGCTCTCTCTAATTTTCTCTCTCTTTCTCTCTCTCTCTCTCTCTCTCGGAGGACCTGAGCCCTAGGACCATGCCTCAGGACTACCTGGCATGATGACTCCTTGCTGTCCCCAGTCCACCTGGCCGTGCTACTGCTCCAGTTTCAACTGTTCTGCCTGCGGCTATGGAACTCTGACCTGTTCACCGGACGTGCTACCTGTCCCAGACATGCTGTTTTCAACTCTCTAGAGACAGCAGGAGCGGTAGAGATACTCCTAATGATCGGCTATGAAAAGCCAACTGACATTTACTCCTGAGGTGCTGATTTGTTGCACCCTCAACAACCACTGTGATTACTATTATTTGACCATGCCGGTCATTTATGAACATTTGAACATCTTGGCCATGTTCTGTTATAATCTCCACCCGACACAGCCAGAAGAGGACTGGCCACCCCTCATAGCCTGGTTCCTCTCTAGGTTTCTTCCTAGGTTTTGGCCTTTCTAGGGAGTTTTTCCTAGCCACCGTGCTTCTACACCTGCATTGCTTGCTGTTTGGGGGTTTTAGGCTGGGTTTCTGTACAGCACTTTGAGATATCAGCTGATGTCAGAAGGGCTATATAAATACATTTGATTTGATTTTGATCAGTCCAACCCTCTTCCTGGAGGGTTGGACTGAACCTACAGGACAGTAGATCTCCAGGAAGAGGGTTGGACTGAACCTACAGGACAGTAGATCTCCAGGAAGAGGGTTGGACTGAACCTACAGGACACTAGTTCTCCAGGTAGAGGGTTGGGCAGCCCTGCATTAGTGGCTATAGTTATTGAGTCATATCATGTGAATTAGGCCTCTTGTGAAATCATTGTCAATAGCGACACATGTAGGTCTAGATTATGTATGGGTTGATCATAGAAATAGCTAAACATTCTTTGAACTAAAAATCAATTGACTGTCTATGGTGCAGGAACCTGTCTATGGGTCAGGAACCTTTCTATGGTGTAGGAACCTGTCTATGGGTCAGGAACCTGTCTATGGTGCAGGAACCTGTCTATGGGTCAGGAACCTGTCTATGGTGTAGGAACCTGTCTATGAGTCAGGAACCTGTCTATGGTGCAGGAACCGGTCTATGGGTCAGGAACCTGTCTATGGTGCAGGAACCTGTCTATGGTGCAGGAACCTGTCTATGGGTCAGGACCCTGTCTATGGGTCAGGAACCTGTCTATGGGTCAGGAACCTGTCTATGGGTCAGGAACCACTGACTAAGCTGCCTTTTTCTATTATCAAGACACCAACTGGTAACTGGTAACTGGTTAGGACAGCTCATGAGGTCTCCTAAATATCTGCTGGCTAGATGTGATTTTATTTTTTTTGATTTGCAAAATGTTCTACTCGTGAGAGATAGTGTGTAGATGCAGGTCCTGGTGTTGCATTGAAGTCTGGAGACCTCCGGGGGTTGCTGGAGGTCTCAGGCTTCATTGTTCCTGTCACCGTTCTCCTGAGGTGCCAGCTGTTCCTTCTCCGTGTTGTCCTCCTGAGGGGGGCGTACACGCTTGAAGAACCCCAGCTGGAGGGAGGGAGGGAGGGAGGAGTCACAGACAATTAGGATCCTATGTCCTCTAATTCTACTTATTCAACTTCTATAGCGCTTTTCATTACAGAAGGAATCTCAAAGCGCTGTTATCTGAACACGCAGATACAGTCTACAAAAGGGCTTAGAAATCCATCCACTCCTGGTCAGGACATGACAGGTGAAAACCAGAAGGTTCAAAAATGATTATTATTATTATTTTTTTTTTCAAGAGATGATAACATAATTTGTAAACCCTGTTTGTAAGCTTTTAAATGACATCAATCTCAACCGTTTATCTTTCCCAGTGATGTAAACACTCAACCGTTTATCTTTTCCATTGATGTAAACACTACAGTGTTTCTAGCTTACTTACCCTACAGTGTTTCTAGCTTCCTTACCCTACAGTGTTTCTAGCTTCCTTACCCTACAGTGTTTCTAGCTTCCTTAACCTACAGTGTTTCTAGCTTCCTTACCCTACAGTGCTTCTAGCTTCCTTACCCTACAGTGTTTCTAGCTTACTTACCCTACAGTGTTTCTAGCTTACTTACCCTACAGTGTTTCTAGCTTACTTACCCTACAGTGTTTCTAGCTTACTTACCCTACAGTGTTTCTAGCTTCCTTACCCTACAGTGTTTCTAGCTTCCTTACCCTACAGTGTTTCTAGCTTACTTACCCTACAGTGTTTCTAGCTTACTTACCCTACAGTGTTTCTAGCTTACTTACCCTACAGTGTTTCTAGCTTACTTACCCTACAGTGTTTCTAGCTTACTTACCCTACAGTGTTTCTAGCTTACTTACCCTACAGTGTTTCTAGCTTACTTACACTACAGTGTTTCTAGCTTCCTTACCCTACAGTGTTTCTAGCTTACTTACCCCACAGTGTTTCTAGCTTCCTTACCCTACAGTGTTTCTAGCTTCCTTACCCTACAGTGTTTCTAGCTTACTTACCCTACAGTGTTTCTAGCTTACTTACCCTACAGTGTTTCTAACTTCCTTACCCTACAGTGTTTCTAGCTTCCTTACCCTACAGTGTTTCTAGCTTCCTTACCCTACAGTGTTTCTAGCTTACTTACCCTACAGTGTTTCTAGCTTACTTACCCTACAGTGTTCTAGCTTACTTACCCTACAGTATTTCTAGCTTATGCCTAATTTTCAACACCAGCCACTAGATGGACTTTATTGGAAACAAGAGAGGATAGGAGGCAAGGGAAGGAAATGTTTGACTCACCTTATACATGATGAAGATTAGCAGAGCCAGCAGCAGCAGTCCAGCCAGCACAGCCAGCGCCACCACCCACCCGGGAACAGGTTCCGGATCAGATTTCAACCAGATCACTGACATACTCACCTTAAGGACACATCACAGGGTTTTACAATACAACACATCTCTATTCATCCAATACACAGAGACAAAGGAAATGACCTATTTGCTGTGGTAGTAACCAGCCATAAAGAACCATATAGGATCATATGGACTCTGGTCAAAAGTAGTGGATTATATCGAGACTGGGGTTCCATTTCAGAGGCAGACCTGGTTCATGTCATGTGACTCACCGTAATTGCGTTGGAGGGCAGCTCAGACACCAGGTTCTTGTTATAAGGCATCTCTATGACGCTGAAGGAAGCGGAGGATCTCACAGTGAATGATCGGTTCTGGCTCTCAGTCTGGATGAAAGAAACACACCATCACGGCTCGATTTTATTACATCAAAAAGGTAGCCAACATACTAGGCTTTTCTTTAAGTTATGGCCCATATAGCTAGCCTGGTGGTGCCAGATTTATTTAAGTTGTGGCCCATATAGCTAGCCTGGTGGTGCCAGATTTATTTAAGTTGTGGCCCATATACAGTTGAAGTCGGAAGTTTACATACACCTTAGTCAAATCCATTTAAACTCAGTTTTTCACAATTCCTGACATTTAATCCTAGTAAAAATTCCATGTCGTAGGTCAGTTAGGATCACCACTTTATTTTAAGAATGTAAAATGTCAATGATAGCAAAGAGAGTGATTTAATTCAGCTTTTATTTCTTTCATCACATTCCCAGTGGGTCAGAAGTTTACATACACTCAATTAGTATTTGGTAGCATTGTCTTTAAATTGCTTAACTTGGGTCAAACGTTTCGAGTAGCCTTCCACAAGCTTCCCACAATAAGTTGGATGAATTTTGGCCCATTCCTCCAGACAGAGCTAGTGTAACTGAGTCAGGTTTGTAGGCCTCCTTGCTCACACACGCTTTTTCAGTTCTGCCCACACATTTTCTATAGGATTGAGGTCAGGGCTTTGTGAAGGCCACTCCAATACCTTGACTTTGTGGTCCTTAAGCCATTTTGCCACAACTTTGGAAGAATGCTTGGGGTCATTGTCCATTTGGAAGAACCATTTACGACCAAGCTTTAACTTCCTGACTGATGTCTTGAGATGTTGCTTCAATATATCTACATAATTTTCCTACCTCAGGACGCCATCTATTTTGTGAAGTGCACCTGTCCCTCCTGCAGCACAGCAGCCCCACAACATGAAGGAATCCCAACCGTGCTTCACTCCAATTGACTCAAATGATGTCAATTAGCCTATCAGAAGCTTCTAAAGCCATGGCATAATTTTCTAGAATTTTCCAAGCTGTTTAAAGGCACAGTCAACTTAGTGCATGTACATTTCTGACCCACTGGAATTGTGATTAAGTGAAATACCCCGTCTGTAAACAATTGTTGGACTTGTGTCATGCCGACTTGCCAAAACGATAGTTTGTTAACAATAAATGTGTGGAGTGGTTGAAAAATTAGTTTTAATGACTACAACCTAAGTGGTGCCAGATTTATTTAAGTTATGGCCCATATAGCTAGTCTGGTAGTGACAGATCTATTTCTGCAGATCCAGTGTGATGCGTCAATAGCAAGCTTTACCAAGCATACACTACGCTTCAACCAGGTGTACCAGGCTCTTGTTCATTAGGGCACACCAGTGGAGACCCATCATTCAGGGCATCTTGGGTTGCCTGTTGTGCATGTTATTTTGGCATTAATACGTGTTGCATATCAGTTTGCAAACAATGTAAACAAAAAAAAACTAAAAATAATTAGAATTGAGTTAATAAACCCTCCCATACAAACATGGTCTCTTCTTGTCTTTTTTGATTCAGGTGTTTCAGCCTAGCTCAGTGCTTTCTGTTGGGGCAGCCATTGGAAAATATGGAGCGTAGGGGTTGGTAATGTCCTCTTGTTGTGCCGTGATTGGCTCAGTGTTCTGTCACTCATGGGGACACTACGTCACTGCCAAATCTAAGGGTAGACCTTGAAAATTCAAGCCCCTTGGGTGCTGCCATAGAGTTACATTAGAAGTGCCCATCCAAGAAGGCTTAATGTCATTGGCCACAGATAAAATGATGTCAAATCACATAGTAGCTTTGATTAGACGGATCATGTCAACATCATACTTTCACAATCTTAGCTAGCAAGCTAGACAAGCAGTCATCATCATGAATCAAGTCGACAATCTACTGGCAAATCTATTTACATTTTTGTCATATGAAGAGAAATAATGAAGATAAAATATTAATAAAACATATTGGTGCTCATTGGCCATTGGACATAAATACACAACAAGATGGAAATCGCAAATTCAACAATGAGTGGTTTGGAAGGAATCAGTGGCTACTAAAGATCACTAACGGCATCATGATTCGACCTTGTTTTTTTGCCGAGTTCCCAGTCTTGAAAGCACCATAAATCCAGAGAATGCCAGACTTTGATGACAAAATTTGCCCACGAAGGACTGCCGCTTCAACTTCCTGTTCAAGTGAGCATTGTACAACAAGATGAGCCCAAAAATGTATTGTACGCTGCTGCATAAATGATGTAATATTCCAGGGAGATATGTATACTGTAGCTAAGAATGTCATACTAACTGTATGTTGTTTAATATGCTGTTAGTAGCCCATGTGCCCCACCCTAATAATTTGGTCTATTTTCCCCCATCTTAATTTTGCCTACTGTTCTGACTTGGTGGTGCACAAGTAGTCTCTAACCTGTTTTAGAGAAATTATATTATTGAATATTGTAAGAGCTTTCATTGTCTGCTTGTATGCCCCCTTTATTTATCCTACGGTTCTGATTTGGTGTACAGGGAGAACGCTGTAAGAACGGCCCATGTTCTGAATTCTGTCGCTGTAAATTTCAAAAGTGCTGAACAAATAGTTATATTGACTAAGTCCGTCCTATCGCGCTCATTAATGTCTTAATCGAAATAACGGATTTCCTCTTATCTGCTTGTCGTCCCCTTATGCCATAGTTTGTACATCTCAATTGTCAGTAGAAACCACATTTGTTTAAGCAAGTCAACGATATCAGCTATGCTTTTTTTTTAAAGGCAGTAAATGAGTCTGAATGAACTGTTTCGCTGCCAGACAAGGTTCCTCTGATAGACAGGTGTAGCAGTGGTAAGGTGTTGGGACTCTGCTGTTGGGACAGCTTTATGTAGGTCCTAACAGTTTGTGGTCACCGTTTGTCACTGTTATAGTGCAATTCATGTATTGTTTAGTGTTGTGTTGTGTAGTGGCTTTGCTGGTATGCGTCCCCCCCTCCAAAAAAATGTTGGTTTGCCCCACCAAAATGTACATGCTAAAATCGCCACTGGGGCACACTGTAGCCACGTCTTGAAATGGAAATCAGAAACGGCATTTCTCATTGGATAGATAGTACCTCCAATGTTACAGTCCCGTTTGGTGCCTAATGAACACAACCCTGCTGTATGCTTCATCTACAGTAGGTGGAATGTCTCATCTTGAGGAAGGTGGTCACCCCCCTATAGTCTTGAGTGGATGTACAATACAGCACAAACACATCTGGGACCACCAGGCTAGTATAGAACGTCTAGGTCCCTTCAAACTAAACTCGAAGCCAGTTCCACTGTGTTTTTTTCTTCTTCCATTGTTCACCTCTAATCAGGGAGTGATTTAGAGGGTGCAATTAATTATCAGGTAGTAAATAAAACCAGCAGGCTCCAGACCTGGTATGTGAAGAGTTGAAAAGCACTGCTCTAGGGGATAACAGACAGGAGTCTCACCTTGAGGAAGGTGGCCACCCCCAGTCTGGAGTGGACGTACAGGGTAGTACTCTGACCTCTCTCCACACGGCCCACCTGACACCGGATCTTCAGGCACTGGGCCTTGGAACAGTCCTGAGTGAGGAGACACATTCACAGTGACATTAAACACAATCCATATGGCTAATGCCATCTGTATGAGTACATTAGTACTGTAGCCAACAGGGTTAGCGATTGAGAAAGTACATTTCAGACTTGCAGTTTACTTCCTGAATCAAGTGAATTGAAATGGAATTTACCGGAAACCCTGGTATAAAATGACAGTACAGCATTAGCCAGGTAATCATGCCAATTACCAGAGTTTCCAGTTCTCCCTCCATCTCTTTCTTCGCCAGCTCTCTGCGGTGAACATGGTTCCTGTTCCTCCCTTCTGTATTGTCTCCACTGGTGGAAGCTGAACCATTTGTCTCTGTTGACAAAGGATTCTAGAACGGACAGAGAGAGAGAGAGAGGAATCCCTTCAATAACTTATATTATTATGTCACCAATAGCAACGGAGGCTCTATCTCAATTGTTTAACAATCTGTTCCCTCATTGTCTCCTCCTGTTCATTTCGACTGGTGGAAAATACTGACTGGTGTAACGATGCAGTGGCAGGTTAGTTTATCGCCTGGCTGACTTTCACCTGGTCGCCTGGCTGACGTTCACCTGGTCGCCAGGCTGACGTTCACCTGGTCGCCAGGCTGACGTTCACCTGGTCGCCAGGCTGACGTTCACCTGGTCGCCAGGCTGACGTTCACCTGGTCGCCAGGCTGACGTTCACCTGGTCGCCTGGCTGACGTTCACCTGGTCGCCTGGCTGACGTTCACCTGGTCGTCTGGCTGACGTTAACCTGGTCGCCTGGCTGACGTTCACCTAGTCACTTCTTTCAGATCAGTGCAATAAATGGGAGGAGCATCGGAGAGGACAGACTGTTTAGACAATTGAAAAAGAGCCAGTGTCTAGGCTGAATGAAATTGTGAATGGAAGGCTGAATGGAAGGGAGAGAATATCACATACTGAGACATTGAGTGGGTTGATCTCCATGTCTGTACTGCAGTTCATGCCTCCGTCCACCTCTAGTTTAGTGATGTAGAGCAGAGAGCCGTTGTTGAACCTGTAGGGCCACTCAATGTCCAGTATGGCCTTGCTGAAGGTACTGGGACCTCTGTTACGCAACTGGAATAAGACAGATTGTAGTTATCGTTACTGCTCCAGGCTTCACTGACTTATAACGGTGTTATGTGAAAGGTCAGCTATGTCCGTTTTTACATTTATCAGTTGACATTAATCTACAGGTAAAGTACATGGCGGGTCTAATGTCACGACACGGTGGGTCTAATGTCACGACAGGGTGGGTCTAATGTCACGACACGGCGGGTCTAATGTCACGACACGGCGGATCTAATGTCACGACACGGCGGGTCTAATGTCACGACACGGCGGGTCTAATGTCACGACACGTCGGGTCTAATGTCACGACACGGCGGGTCTAATGTCACGACACGGCGGGTCTAATGTCACGACACGGCGGGTCTAATGTCACGACACGGCGGGTCTAATATCACGACACTGCGGGTCTAATGTCACGACACGGCGGGTCTAATGTCACGACACGGCGGGTCTAATGTCACGACAGGGTATAATGTCACAACACGGCGGGTCTAATGTCACGACACGGTGGGTCTAATGTCACGACGCGTCTAATGTCACGACACGACGGGTCTAATGTCACGACGCGGTGGGTCTAATGTCACGACACGGCGGGTCTAATGTCATGACACGGCGGGTCTAATGTCACGACACGGCGGATCTAATGTCACGACGGGTCTAATGTCATGACACGTCGGGTCTAATTTCACGACGGGTCTAATGTCACGACACGGCGGGTCTAATGTCACGACGGGTCTAATTTTACGACACGGTGGGTCTAATGTCACGTCACGGTGGGTCTAATGTCACGACACGGTGGGTCTAATGTCACGACGCGTCTAATGTCACGACACGACGGGTCTAATGTCATGACACAGTGGGACTAATGTCACGACACGGCGGGTCTAATGTCATGACACGGCAGGTCTAATGTCACGACACGGCGGATCTAATGTCACGACGGGTCTAATGTCACGACACGGCGGGTCTAATGTCACGACACGGCGGGTCTAATGTCACGACGGGTCTAATTTTACGCCACTGTGGGTCTAATGTCACGACACGGTGGGTCTAATGTCACGACACGGCGGGTCTAATGTCACGACACAGTGAATCTAGTGTCACGACACAGTGGGTCTAATGTCACAACACAGTGAATCTAATGTCACGACACTGTGGGTCTAATGTCACGACACGGCAGTTCTAATGTCACGACACGGCAGGTCTAATGTCACGACACAGTGAATCTAATGTCACGACACGGCGGGTCTAATGGCACGACACAGTGAATCTAATGTCACGACACAGTGAATCTAATGTCACGACACGGCGGGTCTAAATGCACGACACAGTGAATCTAATGGCACGACACAGTGAATCTAATGGCACGACACGGCAGGTCTAATGTCACGACACGGTGGGTCTAATGTTACGACACGGCGGGTCTAATGTCACGACACGGTGGGTCTAATGTCACGACACGGTGGGTCTAATGTTACGACACGGCGGGTCTAATGTCACGACACGGCGGGTCTAATGTCACGACACGGCGGGTCTAATGTCACGACACGGCGGGTCTAATGTCACGACACGGCGGGTCTAATGTCACGACACGGCGGGTCTAATGTCACGACACAGTGAATCTAATGGCACGACACAGTGAATCTAATGGCACGACACAGTGAATCTGATGTCACGACACGGCGGGTCTAATGTCACGACACGGCAGGTCTAATGTCACGACACGGTGGGTCTAATGTTACGACACGGCGGGTCTAATATCACGACACGGTGGGTCTAATGTCACGACACGGTGGGTCTAATGTTACGACACGGCGGGTCTAATGTCACGACACGGCGGGTCTAATGTCACGACACGGCGGGTCTAATGTCACGACACGGCGGGTCTAATGTCACGACACAGCGGGTCTAATGTCACGACACGGCGGGTCTAATGTCACGACACGGCGGGTCTAATGTCACGACACGGCGGGTCTAATGTCACGACACGGCGGGTCTAATGTCACGACACGGCGGGTCTAATGTCACGACACGGCGGGTCTAATGTCACGACACGGTGGGTCTAATGTCACGACACGGTGAATCTAATGTCACGACACGGTGGGTCTAATGTCACGACACGGCGGGTCTAATGTCACGACACGGCGGGTCTAATGTCACGACACGGCGGGTCTAATGTTACGACACGGCGGGTCTAATGTCACGACACGGCGGGTCTAATGTCACGACACGGTGGGTCTAATGTCACGACACAGTGGGTCTAATGTCACGACACGGTGGGTCTAATGTCACGACATGGTGGGTCTAATGTCACGACACGGCGGGTCTAATATAGTGCATTACTTTTGACCAGCCTATATAGGGAATAGGGTGTCATTTGACCAGCCTATATAGGGAACAGTGTCATGGTTGACCTCATAGATGTGCTGTATTTGTGGACCGATGTCTTCTCCTACGACAGGGTTCTCTTTGGACTTCCAGTTAGCGATGGGCAGGAAGAACTGGTCAGGAAGCGCCACCCTACAGCAGAGGGAAGAGGGGGGAGGGGATTGGGGTTCAACGTCTGGGCTATATATACAGTGCCTTGCGAAAGTATTCGGCCCCCTTGAACTTTGCGACCTTTTGCCACATTTCAGGCTTCAAACATAAAGATATACAACTGTATTTTTTTGTGAAGAATCAACAACAAGTGGGACACAATCATGAAGTGGAACGACATTTATTGGATATTTCAAACTTTTTTAACAAATCAAAGACTGAAAAATTGGGCGTGCAAAATTATTCAGCCCCCTTAAGTTAATACTTTGTAGCGCCACCTTTTGCTGCGATTACAGCTGTAAGTTGGTATGGGGTATGTCTCTATCAGTTTTGCACATCGAGAGACTGACATTTTTTCCCATTCCTCCTTGCAAAACAGCTCGAGCTTAGTGAGGTTGGATGGAGAGCATTTGTGAACAGCAGTTTTCAGTTCTTTCCACAGATTCTCGATTGGATTCAGGTCTGGACTTTGACTTGGCCATTCTAACACCTGGATATGTTTATTTTTGAACCATTCCATTGTAGATTTTGCTTTATGTTTTGGATCATTGTCTTGTTGGAAGACAAATCTCCGTCCCAGTCTCAGGTCTTTTGCAGACTCCATCAGGTTTTCTTCCAGAATGGTCCTGTATTTGGCTCCATCCATCTTCCCATCAATTTTAACCATCTTCCCTGTCCCTGCTGAAGAAAAGCAGGCCCAAACCATGATGCTGCCACCACTATGTTTGACAGTGGGGATGGTGTGTTCAGGGTGATGAGCTGTGTTGCTTTCACGCCAAACATAACGTTTTGCATTGTTGCCAAAAAGTTCAATTTTGGTTTCATCTGACCAGAGCACCTTCTTCCACATGTTTGGTGTGTCTCCCAGGTGGCTTGTGGCAAACGTTAAACGACACATTTTTTGGATATCTTTAAGAAATGGCTTTCTTCTTGCCACTCTTCCATAAAGGCCAGATTTGTGCAATATACGACTGATTGTTGTCCTATGGACAGAGTCTCCCACCTCAGCTGTAGATCTCTGCAGTTCATCCAGAGTGATCATGGGCCTCTTGGCTGCATCTCTGATCAGTCTTCTCCTTGTTTGAGCTGAAAGTTTAGAGGGACGGCCAGGTCTTGGTAGATTTGCAGTGGTCTGATACTCCTTCCATTTCAATATTATCGCTTGCACAGTGCTCCTTGGGATGTTTAAAGCTTGGGAAATCTTTTTGTATCCAAATCCGGCTTTAAACTTCTTCACAACAGTATCTCGGACCTGCCTGGTGTGTTCCTTGTTCTTCATGATGCTCTCTGCGCTTTTAACGGACCTCTGAGACTATCACAGTGCAGGTGCATTCATACGGAGACTTGATTACACACAGGTGGATTGTATTTATCATCATTAGTCATTTAGGTCAACATTGGATCATTCAGAGATCCTCACTGAACTTCTGGAGAGAGTTTGCTGCACTGAAAGTAAAGGGGCTGAATAATTTTGCACGCCCAATTTTTCAGTTTTTGATTTGTTAAAAAAGTTTGAAATATCCAATAAATGTCGTTCCACTTCATGATTGTGTCCCACTTGTTGTTGATTCTTCACAAAAAAATACAGTTTTATATCTTTATGTTTGAAGCCTGAAATGTGGCAAAAGGTCGCAAAGTTCAAGGGGGCCGAATACTTTCGCAAGGCACTGTATAAAGTACATTCTGCATTTCTTAACATTCTGTTACCGTGAATCAGTAAAGTCATTACTATATGAGAGATGGTGGGGGGACATCAGTACTGTCTTTGCTACTAAACCACTTATCATGGGATACATACATTCCATCAAACTAAACCCTTCTGTTACTCTCAGGTCTGAGGCACAGACAGACAGACAGACACAGCTGAAGGTCCCACCTGGGATTTGAGCTGGCAGATATTTACTAATTACCAGCTAATTACCTGATAATTATAATCTAAACACAATTTGCATTTTATGATGTGTGTTGGTGACCTCCCACCTGCCCATTAAGGTAGGATAAAATGCAGGAGAATATACTAAAGTGAAATAACATTCTTTGCACACTTCAATTAGATTATATTTCTGTACTTAAATGGCTAAGCTTTTGTTCAGTAATGGCCTTCATTGGAGAAGACAACATACCCTCTGAAATCCACATTGGCCAGAACAGCCAGCGTTGTGATGCTGGAGACCAGACTGCTGGTGCTGTTGAACTGGTTGGAACTGAAAGACAGTATTATATTATTAACTTATTAAAAAGAAAGACCAGATCGTGAAAACATCAGATAAGCAGTGTACACAGTACAGGTTGATGCTAAAACACAAAATGTCCACAAGGTGGAACCATTGCATTGTATTGTAACTTTTGTCCATGATTTTGAACGAGCTGCTAAAGCCTCATAAGAAATATACAAAAACTCCAGACAATTCCACCACAAGACACATGGGCTCTCAACTATATTCTAAACAATTTAACAGTGACTTTGATCAACAGAATATGTTTTCTTTGTAGAGAGGACCAGCGTGACCTTGGGTTAGCGAGGAGAGTAAACAAGAGGTTTTCTTTCATAGCAACGAGGACAGACAAAGGATACAGCTACTCTGTCATTTACATGCTCCTTTCAATCCAACCAGAGAGAAGAGAAATACCATCTTTTTTATTTTTTATTTTATTTAGATTTGCTCTTGTCAAAGTGGCCCAATATAGGAAGTAAGGTGCAGTTTGGGACAAGCCTTTAGTCTCACTGTCTGCTGCCACAGAGTCAGGATGTGTGTGGATGTATGTACAGGGAGTCTCTTCTCTAAAAAGGATTTTTAGTTCAATTAGGTCCTAACTTTATGACCATTCCACGATGTATGAGACACCGTTTCATTCCATTATTTATACAGGTTAGTAGGTTCATTTAAAGATTTAAAAGTCTCGCGAGGGAGACGTACCCAGTTGTTTGGAAGTAAAGCTCCGGAAAAGTAATTTTATTTCTAAAAGTAAGAAAGACTTGTGTTCCGAACCCGTTTTTGTTACCAGCTCATTACCTCTGTATCTGCAGGTCAAACTTCACCAACGTGTCCTGCTCTGAGAGCTGATGAACACTGAAGCGGAGTCCGGCCAGCACCTGAGGACGACATCGCACCACAGCATCGGGATCATCACCATTCTGATTTAAAGTCTCGTACTGCGTTCATACAGGCGGCACAATACTGAAATGTTTTCCAAAAATGTTTTACTTTTGACCAATCAGATCAGATTTTTTTTTTTTTTTTTTTTGCCTATAAATGAATCAGATTTGGGCAGCCTGTGTAAACGCACCCTCTGATCAGAATGAGAATCATCTCTATTCACCAAGTACATTCACATGTACCAGGAATTTCAACTGGTGAAATGGCGCTGACTAGGTGTCTAGTCAACACCAACATAGAAATAGAATCCCTAGAACAGACATACCCCCCCCCCCCATTCAGGTCAACGGGATGGATACCAATCTGCATGCTCCATCCACTCACCTTAATTCCTCCTTTCATGGGGTTCCCCAGGTCACACACCACCACCCTGGTCTGGTTCTCTGTCTTGTATGCACAGGACAATCTTGACAGAGTCTGAAAGGGAGAAACCGACAAAATGCATGATACTATGTTAATGTTAATAGCTAGTCACTTTAACTATACCTACATGTACATATTACCTCAATTACCTCGACTAACCTGTGGCCCAGGTTATATAGCCTCTCTACTGTTATTTTAATGGTGATGTTTAATTACTTGTTACTTTTTAAAATGGCATTGTTGGTTAAAGGCTTGCAATTAAGAATTTCACTGTACACCTGTTGTATTCATAATTTCACTGTGAGGTCTACTACACCTGTTGTATTCATAATTTCACTGTGAGGTCTACTACACCTGTTGTATTCAGCATTTCACTGTGAGGTCTACTACACCTGTTGTATTCATAATTTCACTGTGAGGTCTACTACACCTGTTGTATTCAGCATTTCACTGTAAGGTCTACTACACCTGTTGTATTCAGCATTTCACTGTAAGGTCTACTACACCTGTTGTATTCAGCATTTCACTGTAAGGTCTACTACACCTGTTGTATTCATCATTTCACTGAAAAGTCTACTACACCTGTTGTATTCAGTATTTCACTGTAAGGTCTACTACACCTGTTGTATTCAGCATTTCACTGTAAGGTCTACTACACCTGTTGTATTCAGCATTTCACTGTAAGGTCTACTACACATGTTGTATTCAGCATTTCACTGTGAGGTCTACTACACCTGTTGTATTCAGCATTTCACTGTAAGGTCTACTACACCTGTTGTATTCAGCATTTCACTGTAAGGTCTACTACACCTGTTGTATTCAGCATTTCACTGTGAGGTCTACTACACCTGTTGTATTCATCATTTCACTGTAAGGTCTACTACACCTGTTGTATTCAGCATTTCACTGTGAGGTCTACACATGTTGTATTCAGCGTTTCACTGTAAGGTCTACTACACCTGTTGTATTCAGCATTTCACTGTAAGGTCTACTACACCTGTTGCATTCAGCATGTCCCAGTAAGGTCTACTACACCTGTTGTATTCAGCATTTCACTGTAAGGTCTACTACACCTGTTGTATTCAGCATTTCACTGTAAGGTCTACTACACCTGTTGTATTCAGCATTTCACTGTGAGGTCTACTACACCTGTTGTATTCAGCATTTCACTGTAAGGTCTACTACACCTGTTGTATTCAGCATTTCACTGTAAGGTCTACTACACCTGTTGTATTCAGCATTTCACTGTAAGGTCTACTACACCTGTTGTATTCAGCGTTTCACTGTAAGGCCGCATGTGACATTTTTGTTGTTGATTTGATTTAACACCTTATGTAATGGATAACCTAGCCACCACTGTACCGGGCGATGCACAGTTAAGTCATACAGAGTCTGGGACGGAGAAATGAATAGGATCTATCAGCTTGACTAATGCAATCCATCGGTTTCCTATTTCATTGTCAAAACCACAAACTGTTGTATTGTATTGTCCTTCCCTTCGGGGTGTATCCCTTCCTTCGGCACACACCACGATCAGGCAGTGGGGGAACATTCAACACACAGAGGCAAGACTACACCGAGTGTACAAAACATTAGGAACACCTGCTCTTTCCATGACATAGACTGACCAGGTGAAAGCTATGATCCCTTATTGATGTCACTTGTTAAATCCACTTCAATCAGTGTAGAATAGAAGGGGGGGAGACCTGGTTAAATCATTATTTTTAAGCCTTGAAACTAAATATTTAAGTGCCTTTGAACGGGGTATGGTAGTAGGTGCCAGGCACACCGGTTTGTGTTGGTCAAGAACGGCAACGCTGCTGGGTTTATCACGCTCAACAGTTTCCTGTGTGTATCAAGAATGGTTCACCACCCAACGAACATCCAGCCATCTTGACACAACTGTGGGAAGCATTGAAATCAACATGGGTCAGCAGCCCTGTGGAACACTTTCGACACCTTGTAGAGTCCATGGACCCGACTAATTGAGGCTGTTCTGAGGGCAAAAGGGGTTCCAACTCAATATTAGGAAGGTGTTCCTAACGTGCAATTTACACTGAGTAAAGCTGATGTAAGCTGGTTAAGTTTTCAACTGACACTGCAGAAAAATCTATCCCATGTTTATATATTCCTATAGACACAGTATGTGTGCCGGTTAGATATTGGGAGCAACCTGGGATGTGCTGTTGTACGTTACCGCAGTAAGAGAACGAGTTAGCTAGCATTCTCTAATAGTATGTTATCGCTGTAAGAGAACGAGTTAGCTAGCATTCTCTAATAGTATGTTATCGCTGTAAGAGAACGAGTTAGCTAGCATTCTCTAATAGTATGTTATCGCTGTAAGAGAACGAGTTAGCTAGCATTCTCTATTAGTATGTTATCGCTGTAAGAGAACGC
Organism: Oncorhynchus clarkii lewisi; assembly: GCF_045791955.1. Taxonomy (NCBI): domain Eukaryota; kingdom Metazoa; phylum Chordata; class Actinopteri; order Salmoniformes; family Salmonidae; genus Oncorhynchus; species Oncorhynchus clarkii. Next base: position 48,076,674 of record NC_092168.1, on the reverse strand, counting down.
GTTAGCTAGCATTCTCTAATAGTATGTTATCGCTGTAAGAGAACGAGTTAGTATGTTATCGCTGTAAGAGAACGTGTTAGCTAGCATTCTCTAATAGTATGTTATCGCTGTAAGAGAACGAGTTAGCTAGCATTCTCTAATAGTATGTTATCGCTGTAAGAGAACGAGTTAGCTAGCATTCTCTAATAGTATGTTATCGCTGTAAGAGAACGCGTTAGCTAGCATTCTCTAATAGTATGTTACCGCGGTAAGAGAACGCGTTAGCTAGCATTCTCTAATAGTATGTTATCGCTGTAAGAGAACGCGTTAGCTAGCATGCTCTATTTGTAATGGTCGCATTAGCTCCCCCTTGCCAATTCACAGTTATTTCCCTGCTAATAGACGTATCACAAATCTACAGCCATCAATATATACTGTCGTCCTGCACATCTAATCTGCTTCCTTGTGTCTATCGTCAGAATAAACATCAATCAACTGAGATCGCTGGCTGGACAGTACTTTGGTTTGAAAACACAACGCAAGAGAGTTACGAAGTACGATCACATCTGTTACATCTGGGGCCTCCATTTTATTTTACCTCACTGTTGCGTACGACCCCAGTGAAGTCAGCCTGGGGAGGAAGGAAGACATGTAGCTCTGCCTCGTACGCCCCCTCTCCTCTGTTCTCCGCTGTCACCTCCAGGGTCAAGGGGTTATCATCTCCTATGTAGATCTGCTTCTGGTCACTGGGGAGGTCAGAGATCAGATTAACAGAATGATCTGCTTCTGGTCACTGGGGAGGTCAGAGATCAGAGTAACAGAATGACCTGCTTCTGGTCAGTGGGGAGGTCAGAGATCAGATTAACAGAATGACCTGCTTCTGGTCAGTGGGGAGGTCAGAGATCAGATTAACAGAATTACCTGCTTCTGGTCACTGGGGAGGTCAGAGATCAGATTGACCTGCTTCTGGTCAGTGGGGAGGTCAAAGATCAGATTAACAGAATGATCTGCTTCTGGTCAGTGGGGAGGTCAGAGATCAGATTGACAGAATGGAGTTAGACTATGGGAAAGTTTCCATAATTTTGCTATGCCAAAATTCCTAGGTTTGTCAGAAATCCTGGTTGGAGGATTGCCTCCCTGGTTATGCTCGCCTGAAATTAGGATTTCAGAAAACCCTGGGAAGATTTCTGGGATTTTGAAACCTTACTCAGTCAGGACAATCTCCTTCTGGTCACTGGTAGTAGAAATAAAAACTAATGGAAAAGTTAAGACCATCTCACTGATGCCTGATTCACACCAGATGGTCAACCAGAACCTTACTGTGCTGGCTGAGATATTCTACATCACTTTGTCCTTTCCAACATGGTTTCAACAACTAGGGTGGATGTGTAACCAGACCAAAACAGCTCGACTTGGCTAGCTGTTATAGGAATGAATGAATGTGGCATGAGATCCTGGAAGAGGAGGTAACTTAACAAGTGACGGACCACTCACCTCACTACAGACAGCTTGAGGTCTGGCTTGCAGATGTTGTCATCTCCACAGTCCAGAAGGACATGGGCCTGAAAAACATTGTCACAAGCAGACAGTTTGTTAACCCACCTCTCCTACTCACCATGTGACCCACCTCTCCTACTCACCATGTGACCCACCTCTCCTACTCACCATGTGACCCACCTCTCCTACTCACCATGTGACCCACCTCTCCTACTCACCATGTGACCCACCTCTCCTACTCACCATGTGACCCACCTCTCCTACTCACCATGTGACCATGTCACCCACCTCTCCTACTCACCATGTGACCCACCTCTCCTACTCACCATGTGACCCACCATGTGACCCACCTCTCCTACTCACCATGTGACCCACCTCTCCTACTCACCATGTGACTCACCTCTCCTACTCACCATGTGACCCACCTCTCCTACTCACCATGTGACCCATCTCTCCTACTAACCATGTGACCCACCTCTCCTACTCACCATGTGACCCACCTCTCCTACTCACCATGTGACCCACCTCTCCTACTCACCATGTGACCCACCTCTCCTACTCACCATGTGACCCACCATGTGACCCACCTCTCCTACTCACCATGTGACCCACCTCTCCTACTCACCATGTGACCCACCTATCCTACTCACCATGTGACCCACCTCTCCTACTCACCATGTGACCCACCTCTCCTACTCACCATGTGACCCACCTCTCCTACTCACCATGTGACCCACCATGTGACCCACCTCTCCTACTCACCATGTGACCCACCTCTCCTACTCACCATGTGACCCAACTCTCCTACTCACCATGTGACCCAACTCTCCTACTCACCATGTGACCCACCTCTCCTACTCACCATGTGACCCACCTCTCCTACTCACCATGTGACCCACCTCTCCTACTCACCATGTGACCCACCTCTCCTACTCACCATGTGACCAACCTCTCCTACTAACCATGTGACCATGTGACCCACCTCTCCCATTCACCATGTGACCCACCTCTCCCATTCACCATGTGACCCACCTCTCACCATGTGTTACTCTATACCTGATCACAACAGTTACTGTTCTTCCCAAATGGCTCCATACTCCCTATATGGCACACTAGTTTTGACCAGAACCCTGTGCACTACATAGAGAATAGGGTGCCATTTGGGATGTATCCTTAGTTAAAGACATATGTGTACCTGTTTGGAGATGTTGGTGGGGGTAGTCTGCTCCAGGATAGGCAGTAGGCCGGTCTTATCTGCTGCCTGCTGGTAGTCCAGACTAAACTCCATGAACACAGAGATGGGAGTGATCTTGTCCCGGAACTCAGAGTCATCCTGCAGAGCAAGTTATATTATATTATATCATTATATATGGTTATATTATATCGTGGAACACACTAATATCAACTGGTTATATTATATCATGGAACACACTAATATCAACTGGTTATATTATATCGTGGAACACACTAATATCAACTGGTTATATTATATCGTGGAACACACTAATATCAACTGGTTATATTATATCATGGAACACAATCTGTACTATCAACTGGTTATATTATATCATGGAACACACTAATATCAACTCGTTATATTATATCGTGGAACACACTAATATCAACTGGTTATATTATATCATGGAACACAATCTGTACTATCAACTGGTTATATTATATCGTGGAACACACTAATATCAACTGGTTATATTATATCATGGAACACAATCTGTACTATCAACTGGTTATATTATATCGTGGAACACACTAATATCAACTGGTTATATTATATCATGGAACACAATCTGTACTATCAACTGGTTATATTATATCATGGAACACACTAATATCAACTCGTTATATTATATCATGGAACACAATCTGTACTATCAACTGGTTAAATTATATAATGGAACACACTAATATCAACTGGTTATATTATATCGTGGAACACACTAATATCAACTGGTTATATTATATCGTGGAACACACTAATATCAACTGGTTATATTATATCGTGGAACACACTAATATCAACTGGTTATATTATATCGTGGAACACACTAATATCAACTGGTTTTATTATATCATGGAACACACTAATACCAACTGGTTATATTATATTGTGGAACACACTAATATCAGCTGGTTATATTTTATCATGGAACACACTAATATCAACTGGTTATATTATATCGTGGAACACACTAATATCAACTGGTTAATATTATATCATGGAACACACTAATATCAACTGGTTAATATTATATCATGGAACACACTAATATCAACTGGTTATATTATATTGTGGAACACACTAATATCAACTGGTTATATTATATCATGGAACACAATCTGTACTATCAACTGGTTATATTATATCGTGGAACACACTAATATCAACTGGTTATATTATATCGTGGAACACACTAATATCAACTGGTTATATTATATCATGGAACACCCTAATATCAACTGGTTATATTATATCGTGGAACACACCAATATCAACTGGTTAATATTATATCATGGAACACACTAATATCAACTGGTTATATTATATCATGGAACACACTAATATCAACTGGTTATATTATATCATGGAACACACTAATATCAACTGGTTATATTATATCATTATATATGGTTATATTATATCATGGAACACACTAATATCAACTGGTTATATTATATCATGGAACACACTAATATCAACTGGTTATATTATATCATGGAACACACTAATATCAACTGGTTATATTATATCATGGAACACACTAATATCAACTGGTTATATTATATTGTGGAGCACACTAATATCAACTGGTTATATTATATTGTGGAGCACAATCTTTTACAAAGGCAGTAACCCCAGCAGTGGAGCTTGTAGAAGCCTACGGCTGTGCAATGGCATAGCCTTGTTTTGTTCATTTAGCAGACAAGACCCTCTTATTTCCTGAGCCCTTATCACAGTCAAGACACACATATTTTATAACAAAATAAAATGGAACAATATTTTTTCCATCTCATATCTGGAACAGTTATTCCCAGAGTGATCATTTTAAACGGATCTCAATTTGGCGAGTTGAAAGACAATTTCTTCAGGGTAACAAACCAAAATCTTTTATATATATATATATATATATATATATATATATATATATATATATATATATATATATATATATATATATATATATATATATATACACAGTATTTTGGAAAATTCCAAAGAACAGGCAGAATAAACTAAATTGAACATCTGTGTGTATTTAAAAAAAAAATACATAGATAGATAGATACATACAGTGCCTTGCGAAAGTATTCGGCCCCCTTGAACTTTGCGACCTTTTGCCACATTTCAGGCTTCAAACATAAAGATATAAAACTGTATTTTTTTGTGAAGAATCAACAACAAGTGGGACACAATCATGAAGTGGAACGACATTTATTGGATATTTCAAACTTTTTTAACAAATCAAAAACTGAAAAATTGGGCGTGCAAAATTATTCAGCCCCCTTAAGTTAATACTTTGTAGCGCCACCTTTTGCTGCGATTACAGCTGTAAGTCGCTTGGGGTATGTCTCTATCAGTTTTGCACATCGAGAGACTGACATTTTTTCCCATGTTTGAAGCCTGAAATGTGGCAAAAGGTCGCAAAGTTCAATGGGGCCGAATACTTTCGCAAGGCACTGTATATATATATATATATATATACACACACAGATGTTCAATTTAGTTTATTCTGCCTGTTCTTTGGAATTTTCCAAAATTCTGTCCTGACAGACAGTGAGTCACGTGGCCGCGACTTGCTATATAAACCAGGCAGACGGACATTAAGGCATTCAGTTGCTGTTTGATTGAACGTTAGAATGGGCAAATCAAGTGACCTTAGCAGCGTTAAGCGTGGTATAATCGTCAGTGTCAGTCGTGCCCAATCCAGTGTGTCAGAAATGGCCACCCTCTTGAGTGACAGCGTCTAGTGTTTACAGAGAATAATACGACAAACAAAATTCCTCCAGTCAGCTGCAGTGCTGTGGACAAAAACAGCTCGTTGATGAGAGAGAGGTCAAAGGAGAATGGCAAGAATGGTTCACGCTAACAGGCGGGCCACAAACAGGCCAATGACGGCGCAGTACAACAGTGGTGTGCAGATCGGCATCTCGAAACACACAACTCATCTGTTCTCGTCACGGAGGGGATACTGCAGCAGACAACCACACCGGGTTCCTATCAGCTAAAAACAACAAGAGGCGGCTCCAGTGGGCATCACCAACATTGGACAACTGAGGAGTGGAAAAACATTGCCTGGTCCGACGAACCCCAGTTCCTGTTGCGTCATGCTGATGGCAGAGTCATGATTTGGCGTAAGCAGCGTGAGTCCATGGACCCATCCTGTCTGGTGTCAACGGTACCGGCTGGTGGTGGGGGTGGTGTAATGGTGTGAGGAATATTTTCCTGGCACACCTTAGGTCCCTTGATACCAATTGAGCAACGAATGTATTCGACAACTTGTAGAATCCATGCCCTGAAGAATTCAGTCTGTTCTGGAGGCAAAGGTGGGTCTGACCCACCAGTCTATTTACAATTTGTGATAAAAGTGAGTGTGACATGGAGGGAAGGGGAAAGGAAATTTAAGGATAAGAACTGTGCGATGCTTGCCTCGGTTTATTTTTGGTTGTGCCCCGCAAGTGCACATGTACAAATGGAACACGAGAGTCAAAGCAAATTAGCATCGTCTTTAAGAAAGCATTAACAAACCAAATAAAACTGGGCAGCCACAGATTGGGTAACCACAAAGCACATTCCAACAAATAGCTTAAAATATCTCTGGTTACAGTTTGAAAGCTCGATTACGCAAGTACATCCCTAGTAGTGTTTAGTAAACAGTTAAGCAAAGCAGTGAAGTTGTAAACGTAGGAGTCATGCCGACCAGAACCCTACTGTCCTGTCACCGATGTTTTCTTTCACATTGTCCAGTGTGGTTAAGAGGAACTACGGGCTACGCCAGGCCAACATAGTACAGCTCCCCGTGGCTCAGCTCAGCACTGTGTAAAGGGTATCAGAGTGCTCAACACATTCCATGCACACAGGACAGTAAAACAAGTGTATTTCACAGCATCACTCACTATAAGGAAGACCTACACAGCAGAGGTGTCAATCTCATTCCATGGGGTGCCTAGTGTCTGCTGGTTTTTGGTTTTTCCTTTCAATTAAGACTTAGACAACGAGGTGAGGGGAAATTCCTTACTAATCAGTGACCTTAATTCAATCAAGGACAAGGGAGGAGCAAAAACTTGCAGACACTGGGCCCTCCGTGGAATGAGTTTGACACCAGGGGCCTAGAGCAATACTTAAACAACAGTAACTCACTATGAGGAAGGCTTCTTGCTCCTCGCAGGCTGGTCCTTGGCCGTTGCTGACCGTCATGTTTTTCGTGTACTGGGACGTTTTGCTGTGGAGGAACAGAACTCTCTTTGTCGCCCCCTTGTGTTTGAGTCTATCCAGGACAAGGTGAACCTGGAACTCTGACAAGTACACAGACAGACGGTAAACATGAGGCCTGGTTAGTGACTAAAACAGTCGCTGACAGCTAGTTTTACACTCATGGCCCTAGTGTGATACAAGCAATGCTTTCAGGGGAAATACTAGTTTCCGAAAGACAAATCAAATCGAATTTTATTTGTCACATGCTTCGTATCAACAGCTGGAGACTAACAGTGAAATGGCTTACTTAAAATAGAAAAATAATAGAAAAGTAATAACACAAGTAATATTAAATACACAATGAGCAACGATAACTTGGCTATATACATGGGGTACCAGTACCAGGTCGATGTGCAGGAGTATGAGGTAATTATGGTAGACATGCACATATAACTAGGAATAAAGTGACTAGGAAACAGGATAGAGTCAAAAAAACGTTTGTGTAAAAAGGGTCAGTGCAGATAATCAGGGTATCTTTTTGTTTAAAGGGATACTTTGGGATGTTGGCAATGAGGCCCTTTATCCACTTCCCCGGAGTCTCTAACAGGCCGCAGGGCTAGCCTGAAGCTATGATCTAACAGGCCTCAGGGCTAGCCTGAAGCTATGATCTAACAGGCCTCAGGGCTAGCCTGAAGCTATGATCTAACAGGCCGCAGGGCTAGCCTGAAGCTATGATCTAACAGGCCTCAGGGCTAGCCTGAAGCTATGATCTAACAGGCCTCAGGGCTAGCCTGAAGCTATGATCTAACAGGCCTCAGGGCTAGCCTGAAGCTATGATCTAACAGGCCTCAGGGCTAGCCTGAAGCTATGATCTAACAGGCTGCAGGGCTAGCCTGAAGCTATGATCTAACAGGCCTCAGGGCTAGCCTGAAGCTATGATCTAACAGGCTGCACTGCTAGCCTGAAGCTATGATCTAACAGGCTGTAGGGCTAGCCTGAAGCTATGATCTAACAGGCCTCAGGGCTAGCCTGAAGCTATGATCTAACAGGCCTCAGGGCTAGCCTGAAGCTATGATCTAACAGGCCTCAGGGCTAGCCTGAAGCTATGATCTAACAGGCCTCAGGGCTAGCCTGAAGCTATGATCTAACAGGCCTCAGGGCTAGCCTGAAGCTATGATCTAACAGGCCGCACTGCTAGCCTGAAGCTATGATCTAACAGGCAGCACTGCTAGCCTGAAGCTATGATCTAACAGGCCGCACTGCTAGCCTGAAGCTATGATCTAACAGGCCGCACTGCTAGCCTGAAGCTATGATCTAACAGGCCGCAGGGCTAGCCTGAAGCTATGATCTAACAGGCCGCAGGGCTAGCCTGAAGCTATGATCTAACAGGCAGCACTGCTGGCCTGAAGCTATGATCTAACAGGCCTCAGGGCTAGCCTGAAGCTATGATCTAACAGGCCGCAGGGCTAGCCTGAAGCTATGATCTAACAGGCCTCAGGGCTAGCCTGAAGCTATGATCTAACAGGCCTCAGGGCTAGCCTGAAGCTATGATCTAACAGGCCTCAGGGCTAGCCTGAAGCTATGATCTAACAGGCCTCAGGGCTAGCCTGAAGCTATGATCTAACAGGCCTCAGGGCTAGCCTGAAGCTATGATCTAACAGGCCTCAGGGCTAGCCTGAAGCTATGATCCAACAGGCCTTAGGGCTAGCCTGAAGCTATGATCTAACAGCCTGTGTAACAGGCTGGGTAACAGCCAGACATGATGTCTCTACAGAGACTCAGGAGGTGAGATGTGGTGTTATAGCTACTCCATGCATCCTACATGGCATCCTAATCCCGTTACAGTGCACTACTTTTGACCAGGTTCCACAGGGCTCTGGTCCAAAAAGTAGTGCCCAATGTAGGGAATAAGGGCATCTTTTGGAGACATAGGCACTATTTCAGAGAAGTAGAGGGACAGACAGCTGTGTTTTGTGATCTAACAGGAGTTTCTCTGCGAGAACAGCTTGTCGACAGGGTAGAAGCAAACGCTGTGCTGTAACACTATATCTCCGAGTAGCATTTGTTGAGTAGCAGAGCCCCGTAGGGCTCCAACGTAGCGTACAGTACTAGTAGTAGAAGATGTCCTTCAGATACTTACTCAGTGAATCTGGTGCACCTCTTCCACTCGCTTTAAGACAGTACTTCACTTTGAAACTGAGGGGAGAACAAGATATGACCAAAAACTGAACTGAAAGATTGAACTCTAAAGCAAAGTCCATAGTGTTCTCTAACACCGAACGGTAGCTAGATAAACATGTTGCATGTTTCCGACATCAGCTCTGTCTGTCTGACAGTTAGACAGGACGTTACCAGAGAGGAAGTCTGTCTGACAGTTAGACAGGAACGTTACCAGAGAGGAAGTCTGTCTGACAGTTAGACAGGACGTTACCAGAGAGGAAGTCTGTCTGACAGTTAGACAGAACGTTACCAGAGAGGAAGTATGTCTGACAGTTAGACAGGACGTTACCAGAGAGGAAGTCTGTCTGACAGTTAGACAGGAACGTTACCAGAGAGGAAGTCTGTCTGACAGTTAGACAGGACCGTTACCAGAGAGGAAGTCTGTCTGACAGTTAGACAGGACGTTACCAGAGAGGAAGTCCATAACATTTTGGCTCCTCAGTGCAGCCCCTGATATGGAACATATCATCACACACAGACATCAATATCTATTTAAAAAGTGAAAATCTAATTATATTACTCACCAGGACACTTTAGTGTCACTGTCAGGCAGCTTGCAGCTCCTTTCCTCTGGGTTGAGGATCTGAGGGCTGATGTCCAGGGTGGCGTTAACACTGATAACGGGCCGGGCCCTGGGGGGGGGGGGTCAGAAGTCAAGCTACATGCCATATACAGAACAGTGAGCATAGGGGGTGGGGGGGGGGGGGGGTGGGGGGTACCTCAAGTCCACATCAGAGAGCTTCAATAGAGACTAAGATCTCATCGTGTTTGAGGTCAGACCTCACCGGTGACCGGTCAACAGTCTGAACCCCGTACAGGGAGGAGCGTTGGTAACAGCTTTTCAATAGAAAGAGAGCGATCTGGTGTTTGTTGGAAGTCCTCTAGCAGCACAGGTCTCTGCTCTCACAGCCAGTCAGCCAGCGGGAGAGAAACTCACTCATCTCTACGTGGGTTAGCGTTGCTATCCAGAGGCCATCGGTCACGACCGCAACAACAGAGCTTAGCTAATCGGATCAATTCACCAGTTGATCCTTTAGGAGTTGTACAGTATTGCATGTCAAATCTATACTGTATATGTCTGTGTTGTGGAACGCCTGTATAATATGTACGCTATTAAGGCTTAATGTGGACTTTGTTCACCAAACACATTCACTTTTTAAATGAGAAACAGCTATTAAGGCTTAATGTGGACTTTGTTCACCAAACACATTCACTTTTTAAATGAGAAACAGCTATTAAGGCTTAATGTGCCACTAATTGCATATAAATCATGTGGGATACTTTAAATTCAACAGAAACATGGTTTAGGTGGGATGGATCATGAAGAACAGTACATTGAAGGCATGTGGTTTAGGTGGGATGGAGCAGTACATTGAAGGCATGTGGTTTAGGTGGGATGGATCAGTACATTGAAGGCACGTGGTTTAGGTGGGATGGATCATGAAGAACAGTACATTGAAGGCATGTGGTTTAGGTGGGATGGAGCAGTACATTGAAGGCATGTGGTTTAGGTGGGATGGAGCAGTACATTGAAGGCATGTGGTTTAGGTGGGATGGATCAGTACATTGAAGGCATGTGGTTTAGGTGGGATGGATCAGTACATTGAAGGCACGTGGTTTAGGTGGGATGGATCAGTACATTGAAGGCATGTGGTTTAGGTGGGATGGATCAGTACATTGAAGGCATGTGGTTTAGGTGGGATGGATCAGTACATTGAAGGCATGTGGTTTAGGTGGGATGGATCAGTACATTGAAGGCATGTGGTTTAGGTGGGATGGAGCAGTACATTGAAGGCATGTGGTTTAGGTGGGATGGATCATGAAGAACAGTACATTGAAGGCACGTGGTTTAGGTGGGATGGAGCAGTACATTGAAGGCATGTGGTTTAGGTGGGATGGATCAGTACATTGAAGGCACGTGGTTTAGGTGGGATGGATCAGTACATTGAAGGCATGTGGTTTAGGTGGGATGTGGAACATCAAAGGAAACCACAGCACTACTGTACCTGTATAGAACGGCTTTGTCTGCACCAAATACACCCACTATTAAGTCTGTGGTGGAGAGACAGAGAGGGGAGAGGGGGGAGAGGGGGAGAGAGGTAGAGAAGGGGGAGAGGGGTAGAGAGGTAGAGAAGGGGGAGGGGGAGGTAGAGAAGGGAGAGGGGTAGAGAGGGGGGAGAGGTAGAGAAAGGAGAGAGAGGGAGAGAGAGAGGTAGAGAAGGGAGAGAGAGAGGTAGAGAAGGGGGAGGGGGAGAGAGGTAGAGAAGGGAGAGGGGGAGAGAGGTAGAGAAGGGGGAGGGGGAGAGAGAGGTAGAGAAGGGGGAGGGGGAGAGAGAGGTAGGGAGGGGTGAGGGGGACAGAGGTAGAGAGGGGGGGGAGAGAGGTAGAGAAGGGGGAGGGAGCGGTAGAGAAGGGGGAGGGAGAGGTAGAGAAGGGGGGAGAGAGGTAGAGAAGGGGGAGGGAGAGAAGGGGGGGGAGAGAGGTAGAGAAGGGAGAGGGGATAGAAACACATCAGTATAATGACAGCAGGTTTACCAAGCAACAATTCGTAAGCATTCAGGAACCATAAACCCAGGAAAAAACTAGCAGAGCTGGACTCATTTACAGTTTTTCTATGACACTCCAACCTCCCGTAAGGAAGCCTCGGTGTCCATTCTAGTATCAAACTACCTGGGTACCCATTTGAGTATGAAACTACCTGGGTATCCATTCTAGTATCAAACTACCTGGGTACCCATTCTAGTATGAAACTACCTGAGTATACATTCTAGTATCAAATTACCTGGGTATCCATTATAGTATCAAATTACCTGGGTATCGATTCTAGTATCAAACTACCTGGGTATCCATTCTAGTATCAAACTACCTGGGTACCCATTCTAGTATGAAACTACCTGAGTATACATTCTAGTATCAAATTACCTGGGTATCCATTATAGTATCAAACTACCTGGGTATCCATTCTAGTATCAAACTACCTGGGTATCCATTCTAGTATCAAACTACCTGGGTATCCATTCTAGTATCAAACTACCTGGGTATCTATTCTAGTATCAAACTACCTGGGCATCCATTCTAGTATCAAATTACCTGGGTATCGATTCTAGTATCAAACTACCTGGGCATCCATTCTAGTATCAAACTACCTGGGTATCCATTCTAGTATCAAACTACCTGGGTATCCATTCTAGTATCAAACTACCTGGGTATCCATTCTAGTATCAAACTACCTGGGTATCCATTCTGGTCAATATCGGTGGCTCCGTGCAGCGAGTATCCAAAGCTGGGGGGCATGTAAGAGGAGGCCCACCTCCCCTCTAGGACCTGAGAAGGCACTGGGTCAGGCCCTGCAGCCCTCCCATTGTGGATATACACTAGGCCCCTGTGCTTCGGCCCGCCGTAGGGTGCAGCTATGGCAATGTCTGGAACAGAGAAACATTACAGGAAGGAAGATCATCAACAACCCTTAAATGATGGTTTGGTCATTGTCTTCAAACCAGAGGATCTCCCTGAATAGTATGAGGTAACTTTCCCCCAAAAAGCCACAAAGCTTAAAGGGGCCAGGAATTCTGGTCGAAGCATTCCCAGTTGGGCGACAGGCTTCTTTCCTCCTGAATCCAGGAGTTGTCCAACCGGGATTTCTATTAAACAACCTGTGAACTTTCGTAAAGTTTCTGTTATTTTGCTAAAGAACCAGGCAGCCTGTAGTTGCCTTATACCGTTGAGGCCTCATACATAACGTTAAGGACTCATAACGTTAAAGACTCATACTGTTAAGGACTCATACTGTTAAGGACTCATACAGTTGAAGCCTCAGACATACCGTTAAGGCCTCATACATACCGTTAAGGCCTCAGACATACCGTTAAGGACTCAGACATACCGTTAAGGACTCAGACATACCGTTAAGGCCTCAGACATACCGTTAAGGCCTCAGAAATACCGTTAAGGCTTCAGACATACCGTTAAGGCCTCAGACATACCGTTAAGGCCTCAGGCATACCGTTAAGGCCTCAGACATACCGTTAAGGACTCATACCGTTAAGGACTCATACATACCGTTAAGGCCTCAGACATACCGTTAAGGCCTCAGACATACCGTTAAGGACTCATACATACCGTTAAGGCCTCAGACATACCGTTAAGGCCTCAGACATACCGTTAAGGCCTCAGACATACCGTTAAGGCTTCAGACATACCGTTAAGGCCTCATACATACCGTTAAGGACTCATACATACTGTTAAGGCCTCATACATAACGTTAAGGACTCATCCCATTAAGGCCTCATACATACCGTTGAGAACTCATACATACCGTTGAGGCCTCATACATACCGTTAAAACCTCATACATACCGTTGAGGCCTCATACATACTGTTAAAACCTCATACATACCGTTGATAACTCATACATACCATTAAGACCTCATACATACCGTTAAGGTCTCATACCGTTAAGGCCTCATTCATACCGTTAAAACCTCATACATACCGTTGAGAACTCATACATACCGTTGAGGCCTCATACATACCGTTAAGGTCTCATACCGTTAAGGCCTCATACATACCGTTAAAACCTCATACATACCGTTGAGACCTCATACAGTGCCTTGCGAAAGTTTTCGGCCCCCTTGAACTTTGCGACCTTTTGCCACATTTCAGGCTTCAAACATAAAGATATAAAATTGTATTTTTTTGTGAAGAATCAACAACAGGTGGGACACAATCATGAAGTGGAACGACATTTATTGGATATTTCAAACTTTTTTAACAGTTCAAAAACTGAAAAATTGGGCGTGCAAAATTATACAGCCCCCTTAAGTTAATACTTTGTAGCGCCACCTTTTGCTGCAATTACAGCTGTAAGTCGCTTGGGGTATGTCTCTATCAGTTTTGCACATTGAGAGACTGAATTTTTTTCCCATTCCTCCTTGCAAAACAGCTCGAGCTCAGTGAGGTTGGATGGTGAGCATTTGTGAACAGCTGTTTTCAGTTCTTTCCACAGATTCTTGATTGGATTCAGATCTGGACTTTGACTTGGCCATTCTAACACCTGGATATGTTTATTTTTGAACCATTCCATTGTAGATTTTGCTTTATGTTTTGGATCATTGTCTTGTTGGAAGACAAATCTCCGTCCCAGTCTCAGGTCTTTTGCAGACTCCATCAGGTTTTCTTCCAGAATGGTCATGTATTTGGCTCCATCCATCTTCCCATCAATTTTAACCATCTTCCCTGTCCCTGCTGAAGAAAAGCAGGCCCAAACCATGATGCTGCCACCACCATGTTTGACAGTGGGGATGGTGTGTTCAGCTATGTTGCTTTTACGCCAAACATAACGTTTTGCATTGTTGCTAAAAAGTTCAATTTTGGTTTCATCTGACCAGAGCACCTTCTTCCACGTTTGGTGTGTGGCTTGTGGCAAACTTTAAACAACACTTTTTATGGATATCTTTAAGAAATGGCTTTCTTCTTGCCACTCTTCCATAAAGGCCAGATTTGTGCAATATACGACTGATTGTTGTCCTATGGACAGAGTCTCCCACCTCAGCTGTAGATCTCTGCAGTTCATCCAGAGTGATCATGGGCCTCTTGGCTGCATCTCTGATCAGTCTTCTCCTTGTATGAGCTGAAAGTTTAGAGGGACGGCCAGGTCTTGGTAGATTTGCAGTGGTCTGATACTCCTTCCATGTCAATATTATCGCTTGCACAGTGCTCCTTGGGATGTTTAAAGCTTGGGAAATCTTTTTGTATCCAAATCCGCCTTTAAACTTCTTCACAACAGTATCTCGGACCTGCCTGGTGTGTTCCTTGTTCTTCATGATGCTCTCTGCGCTTTTAACGGACCTCTGAGACTATCACAGTGCAGGTGCATTTATACGGAGACTTGATTACACACAGGTGGATTGTATTTATCATCATTAGTCATTTAGGTCAACATTGGATCATTCAGAGATCCTCACTGAACTTCTGGAGAGAGTTTGCTGCACTGAAAGTAAAGGGGCTGAATAATTTTGCACGCCCAATTTTTCAGTTTTTGATTTGTTAAAAAAGTTTGAAATATCCAATAAATATCGTTCCACTTCATGATTGTGTCCCACTTGTTGTTGATTCTTCACAAAAAAATACAGTTTTATATCTTTATGTTTGAAGCCTGAAATGTGGCAAAAGGTCGCAAAGTTCAAGGGGGCCGAATACTTTCGCAAGGCACTGTACATACCGTTGAGAACTCATACATACCGTTGAAGCCATCCATATCCAGGTCCCCCAGTGTGGCGATAGAACTGCCGAAGCGTGAGTAGATCTCTGTCCCACTCAGTGTGATGGGTGTGTTGAAGGAGAAGCCTCCTTTCCCCAGGAACACAGACACCTGACCCACCTCCCTTAGCTTCCCATCACTACCACGGTCCATGAACAGAGGGGCCCCTACAAACAGATCCACCAGCCTGAGGAGAGACAGTCAGGTCCATAAATATTTGGTTATTGACCAAGTTATTGTTATTTTAGCTGTCTATCACAGCATATTGGAGTTGAAATTAAACAATGAATAGGAGTTGAAAGTGCAGACTTTCAGCTTAAAATTGAGGGTCTTTACATCCAAATCGGGTGAACGGTGCAGGAATTACAGCACTTTTTTATATATGGGCCCCCCCATTGTTAAGGGACCAAAAGTAATTGGACAATTGTCTGCTCAGCTGCTCCATGGCCAGGTGTGTTATTCCCTCATTAGTTCATTAACAGGTAAGCAGATAAAAGGTCTAGAGTTGATTTGAAGTGTGGCATTTGGAATCCGTTGCTGTTAACCCTCAAAATGAAGTCAAAAGAGCTGTCACTGTCAGTGAAGCCATCATTAGGCTGACAAATCTTTTTAAAAACAACATCAGAACGATAGTAAAAAAAAAAAAACACGAGGTGTGGACAAATCAACTATTTGGTACATTCCTAAAAAGACAGAACGCACTGGTGAGCTCAGGAACACCAAAAGGCCAGGAAGACCACGGTGGATGACAGAATCATTCTTTCCCTGGTGAATAAAAAACCCTTTTCACGAGAGTTGTCCAGATCAATAACACTCTCCAGGAGGCAGGAGTATTGGTATCAGTCAAGAGCCCACTTCACCAGAGTAAATACAGACGGTTTAACCACAAGATGTAAACCACTGGTAAATCTCAAAAACAGGAACGACAGATTAGAGTTTGTACCCAAACAACAATCTAAAAAAAAAGCCTGTACAGTTCTGGAATAACATCCTATGGACAGATGAGACGAAGATCGACTTGTACCAGAATGATGGGAAGAGAAGAGTATGGAGAAGGGAAGAAACCACCTCATCTGTGAATCACGGTGGAGGTTTTCTTTTTTAAATTATTTAATTCAAATCTTTATTTAACTAGGCAAGTCAGTTAAGAACAAATTATTATTTACAATGACGGCCTACACCGGCAAAACCCGGACGACGCTGGGGCCAATTGTGCGCCGCCCTACGGGACTCCCAAACACGGCCGGTTGTGATACAGCCTGGAATCGAACCACGGTCTGTAGTGATGCCTCTAGCACTGAGATGCAGTGCCTTAGAACCGCTGTGCCACTCGGGAGGTGGTGTTATGGCTGTCAATGAAACTGGTTCCCTTGTAATTAGTGATGATGTGACTGTTGACAGAAGCAGCAGGATGAATTCTGAAGTGTTTATTATCTGCTCAGATTCAGCCAAATGCTTCAAAACCTATTGGACGACGCTTCACAGTGCAGATGAACAATGACCCGAAGCAATAATGCGAAAGCAACCCAATACTTTTTTTTTTTTTAAGGCAAACAAGTGGAATGTTCTGCAACGGCCAAGTCAATCACCAGACCTGAATCCAATTGAGCATTTCGCTTTGCTGAAGGCAAAACGCCACAAGAACAAGCAAGAACTGAAGGCCGCTGCAGTAAAGCCCTGGCAGAGCATCACCAGGGAAGAAACACAGCTTCAGGCAGTCATCGACTGCAAAGGATTTGCAACCAAGTATCAAAATTCATAATTTAATTTATGCTTATGCTAGTTTGTCCAATTACTTTTGAGTCCCTAAATGTAAAAAAAATAAAATAATAATTGGCTTGGTTTCACACACTTACTGTAGATTCAGCCTAGTATTGGACTAAGAAACATGTTCAATGGAGACCCTCCATTGAAACTGCATTGTAGTCCAGGAGTAAGGTTTTAGTTTATGCTCGGGAAACCCACCCTTCGTTCTGTTACAATTTATTTTGGGTTTAATATTCCCTAATGTTAAAGGGATCTATTACCCTGTAAATGATATAATCCAGGGGTTCTCAAAGTGGGCTACGACACCATATGAAACATATTTTGGCCAAGGGATCTGTGGAATATGTTTAGAGGGTGTAAAACAATACAATATAATATTATTTGCCTACACATGTTTTTGTTCCTGGGTAACTTGTGCCTGGGGGGCTCACAGGGGTATTGGTACCCACCAATTATACATTTTTTGACTCAATACTACTTGTTTTCCAACCAAAACTTTTTGTTTGATATATTTTTGACATAAATACCCTGTAATTTAAGCTTTTTTCTGGCAAAACGTGTGGCAGGATATTAGCTTTAAAGCTGCAACAACAACAACAAAATCAGCCCCATGACAAACTGTGTAAAATTGCAGGAAATCAGCTTGAAAACTGCAATATGTTAATCTCCCATGCCAAAGAGGCAGGCCTTTAAAATGTCCCTTTCCAGAGCCCGAGACTTGTTTCATCCAGCCATACATTGCTGAACTCATAGTAAAACTCCTTGTATTCTATGTGAATCCCACTCAAGTTGTGTTCTGAATTTGCTGTCACAAAAGGGGTCCACAAAAGTGCCACAAAAAAAAATTACAAAAGTTTGAGAACTTCTGAAATAAACTACAATTTTTTTTTTGCCAAGATATTCAACTGCATCTGAAAACAGTCAGGAGTCTGGAGAGGATGTGTCATTACCCATATACGGTCACGCCTGCGTCTTCATCTGGAGATTAATTAGCGAGCTCTGCTACAGGATGAGAACATCTATCGCCTTGAGCTGATAGATTTTTAGTTTGTATAAAGTCAGGCCCTCTATTTATACCATTAACAAACATGCTCCAGGAGCAACGCCGTGTTGACTAAAACACCAAGAAAACAAACACAACAAATAAACAAAACTACCTGAACTTGTCCAATAAAAAAACACTTGTTGTCCTTTTGCACCAAGGTCACAACCTACTAAGATAGAGCCCAGGTCCCAAATGGTAACCTATGCCCTATGTAGTGCACTATTTCTGACCAGGGTCCGTAGGGCTCTGCCCTATGTAGTGCACTATATAAGGGATTAGGGTGACATGTCACATGGCAGTCAGTGTACCCATCTTTACTTACCCATCGTTATTGATGTCGGTCGCTGCCACAGAATGGCCGAAGTAGGCAGCCATCTGAGGAGACAGGGAGAAATACAATGTATTTAACCATCACCCCACAGAGACCAATACGGTGCTGAATAAAGGTTTACTACAGAGACCAACACGGTGCTGAATAAGGTTTACTACAGAGACCAACACGGTGCTGAATAAGGTTTACTACAGAGACCAATACGGTGCTGAATAAGGTTTACTACAGAGACCAATACGGTGCTGAATAAGGTTTACTACAGAGACCAACACGGTGCTGAATAAGGTTTACTACAGAGACCAACACGGTGCTGAATAAGGTTTACTACAGAGACCAACACGGTGCTGAATAAGGTTTACTACAGAGACCAATACGGTGCTGAATAAGGTTTACTACAGAGACCAACACGGTGCTGAATAAGGTTTACTACAGAGACCAATACGGTGCTGAATAAGGTTTACTACAGAGACCAATACGGTGCTGAATAAGGTTTACTACAGAGACCAACACGGTGCTGAATAAGGTTTACTACAGAGACCAATACGGTGCTGAATAAGGTTTACTACAGAGACCAATACGGTGCTGAATAAGGTTTACTACAGAGACCAATACGGTGCTGAATAAGGTTTACTACAGAGACCAATACGGTGCTGAATAAGGTTTACTACAGAGACCAACACGGTGCTGAATAAGGTTTACTACAGAGACCAACACGGTGCTGAATAAGGTTTACTACAGAGACCAACAGACCAACACGGTCTCTGTGTGGACCGTAACAGACTCCCTGTCTCTGTGTGGACCGTAACAGACTCCCTGTCTCTGTGTGGACCTTCACAGACTCCCTGTCTCTGTGTGGACCGTCACAGACTCCCTGTCTCTGTGTGGACCGTCACAGACTCCCTGTCTCTGTGTGGACCGTAACAGACTCCCTGTCTCTGTGTGGACCGTAACAGACTCCCTGTCTCTGTGTGGACCGTAACAGATGCCCTGTCTCTGTGTGGACCGTAACAGATGCCCTGTCTCTGATGTCCTGTCTCTGTGTGGACCGTAACAGATGCCCTGTCTCTGATGTCCTGTCTATGTGTGGACCGTAACAGATGCCCTGTCTCTGATGTCCTGTCTCTGTGTGGACCGTAACAGACTCCCTGTCTCTGTGTGGACCGTAACAGACTCCCTGTCTCTGTGTGGACCGTAACAGACTCCCTGTCTCTGTGTGGACCGTAACAGACTCCCTGTCTCTGTCTGGACCGTAACAGACTCCCTGTCTCTGTGTGGACCGTAACAGACTCCCTGTCTCTGTGTGGACCGTAACAGACTCCCTGTCTCTGTGTGGACCGTAACAGACTCCCTGTCTCTGTGTGGACCGTAACAGACTCCCTGTCTCTGTGTGGACCGTAACAGACTCCCTGTCTCTGTGTGGACCGTAACAGACTCCCTGTCTCTGTGTGGACCGTAACAGACTCCCTGTCTCTGTCTGGACCGTAACAGACTCCCTGTCTCTGTGTGGACCGTAACAGACTCCCTGTCTCTGTGTGGACCGTAACAGACTCCCTGTCTCTGTGTGGACCGTAACAGATGCCCTGTCTCTGTGTGGACCGTGACAGACTCCCTGTCTCTGTGTGGACCGTGACGGACTCCCTGTCTCTGTGTGGACCGTAACAGACTCCCTGTCTCTGTGTGGACCGTGACGGACTCCCTGTCTCTGTGTGGACCGTAACAGACTCCCTGTCTCTGTGTGGACCGTGACGGACTCCCTGTCTCTGTGTGGACCGTAACAGACTCCCTGTCTCTGTGTGGACCGTAACAGACTCCCTGTCTCTGTGTGGACCGTAACAGATGCCCTGTCTCTGTGTGGACCGTAACAGATGCCCTGTCTCTGATGTCCTGTCTCTGTGTGGACCGTAACAGATGCCCTGTCTCTGATGTCCTGTCTATGTGTGGACCGTAACAGATGCCCTGTCTCTGATGTCCTGTCTCTGTGTGGACCGTAACAGACTCCCTGTCTCTGTGTGGACCGTAACAGACTCCCTGTCTCTGTGTGGACCGTAACAGACTCCCTGTCTCTGTGTGGACCGTAACAGACTCCCTGTCTCTGTGTGGACCGTGACTGACTCCCTGTCTCTGTGTGGACCGTAACAGACTCCCTGTCTCTGTGTGGACCGTAACAGACTCCCTGTCTCTGTGTGGACCGTGACGGACTCCCTGTCTCTGTGTGGACCGTAACTGACTCCCTGTCTCTGTGTGGACCGTGACAGACTCCCTGTCTCTGTGTGGACCGTGACGGACTCCCTGTCTCTGTGTGGACCGTAACAGGATGCCCTGTCTCTGTGTGGACCGTGACGGACTCCCTGTCTCTGTGTGGACCGTGACGGACTCCCTGTCTCTGTGTGGACCGTAACAGACTCCCTGTCTCTGTGTGGACCGTGACGGACTCCCTGTCTCTGTGTGGACCGTAACAGACTCCCTGTCTCTGTGTGGACCGTAACAGACTCCCTGTCTCTGTGTGGACCGTGACGGACTCCCTGTCTCTGTGTGGACCGTAACAGACTCCCTGTCTCTGTGTGGACCGTGACGGACTCCCTGTCTCTGTGTGGACCGTGACGGACTCCCTGTCTCTGTGTGGACCGTAACGGATGCCCTGTCTCTGTGTGGACCGTGACGGACTCCCTGTCTCTGTGTGGACCGTAACGGACTCCCTGTCTCTGTGTGGACCGTGACAGACTCCCTGTCTCTGTGTGGACCGTGACGGACTCCCTGTCTCTGTGTGGACCGTAACAGACTCCCTGTCTCTGTGTGGACCGTAACAGACTCCCTGTCTCTGTCTGGACCGTAACAGACTCCCTGTCTCTGTGTGGACCGTAACAGACTCCCTGTCTCTGTGTGGACCGTAACAGACTCCCTGTCTCTGTGTGGACCGTAACGGACTCCCTGTCTCTGTGTGGACCGTGACAGACTCCCTGTCTCTGTGTGGACCGTGACGGACTCCCTGTCTCTGTGTGGACCGTAACAGACTCCCTGTCTCTGTGTGGACCGTGACGGACTCCCTGTCTCTGTGTGGACCGTAACAGACTCCCTGTCTCTGTGTGGACCGTGACGGACTCCCTGTCTCTGTGTGGACCGTAACAGACTCCCTGTCTCTGTGTGGACCGTAACAGACTCCCTGTCTCTGTGTGGACCGTAACAGATGCCCTGTCTCTGTGTGGACCGTAACAGATGCCCTGTCTCTGATGTCCTGTCTCTGTGTGGACCGTAACAGATGCCCTGTCTCTGATGTCCTGTCTATGTGTGGACCGTAACAGATGCCCTGTCTCTGATGTCCTGTCTCTGTGTGGACCGTAACAGACTCCCTGTCTCTGTGTGGACCGTAACAGACTCCCTGTCTCTGTGTGGACCGTAACAGACTCCCTGTCTCTGTGTGGACCGTAACAGACTCCCTGTCTCTGTGTGGACCGTGACGGACTCCCTGTCTCTGTGTGGACCGTAACAGACTCCCTGTCTCTGTGTGGACCGTAACAGACTCCCTGTCTCTGTGTGGACCGTGACGGACTCCCTGTCTCTGTGTGGACCGTAACAGACTCCCTGTCTCTGTGTGGACCGTGACGGACTCCCTGTCTCTGTGTGGACCGTGACGGACTCCCTGTCTCTGTGTGGACCGTAACGGATGCCCTGTCTCTGTGTGGACCGTGACGGACTCCCTGTCTCTGTGTGGACCGTGACGGACTCCCTGTCTCTGTGTGGACCGTAACAGACTCCCTGTCTCTGTGTGGACCGTGACGGACTCCCTGTCTCTGTGTGGACCGTAACAGACTCCCTGTCTCTGTGTGGACCGTAACAGACTCCCTGTCTCTGTGTGGACCGTGACGGACTCCCTGTCTCTGTGTGGACCGTAACAGACTCCCTGTCTCTGTGTGGACCGTGACGGACTCCCTGTCTCTGTGTGGACCGTGACGGACTCCCTGTCTCTGTGTGGACCGTAACGGATGCCCTGTCTCTGTGTGGACCGTGACGGACTCCCTGTCTCTGTGTGGACCGTGACGGACTCCCTGTCTCTGTGTGGACCGTAACAGACTCCCTGTCTCTGTGTGGACCGTAACAGACTCCCTGTCTCTGTGTGGACCGTAACAGATGTCCTGTCTCTGTGTGGACCGTAACAGACTCCCTGTCTCTGTGTGGACCGTAACAGACTCCCTGTCTCTGTGTGGACCGTAACAGATGTCCTGTCTCTGTGTGGACCGTAACAGATGTCCTGTCTCTGTGTGGACCGTAACAGACTCCCTGTCTCTGTGTGGACCGTAACAGACTCCCTGTCTCTGTGTGGACCGTGACGGACTCCCTGTCTCTGTGTGGACCGTGACGGACTCCCTGTCTCTGTGTGGACCGTAACAGACTCCCTGTCTCTGTGTGGACCGTAACAGACTCCCTGTCTCTGTGTGGACCGTAACAGACTCCCTGTCTCTGTGTGGACCGTAACAGACTCCCTGTCTCTGTGTGGACCGTAACAGACTCCCTGTCTCTGTGTGGACCGTAACAGACTCCCTGTCTCTGTGTGGACCGTGACGGACTCCCTGTCTCTGTGTGGACCGTGACGGACTCCCTGTCTCTGTGTGGACCGTAACAGACTCCCTGTCTCTGTGTGGACCGTAACAGACTCCCTGTCTCTGTGTGGACCGTAACAGACTCCCTGTCTCTGTGTGGACCGTAACAGACTCCCTGTCTCTGTGTGGACCGTAACAGACTCCCTGTCTCTGTGTGGACCGTAACAGATGTCCTGTCTCTGTGTGGACCGTAACAGACTCCCTGTCTCTGTGTGGACCGTAACAGACTCCCTGTCTCTGTGTGGACCGTAACAGACTCCCTGTCTCTGTGTGGACCGTAACAGACTCCCTGTCTCTGTGTGGACCGTAACAGACTCCCTGTCTCTGTGTGGACCGTAACAGATGTCCTGTCTCTGTGTGGACCGTAACAGACTCCCTGTCTCTGTGTGGACCGTAACAGACTCCCTGTCTCTGTGTGGACCGTAACAGACTCCCTGTCTCTGTGTGGACCGTGACGGACTCCCTGTCTCTGTGTGGACCGTAACAGATGTCCTGTCTCTGTGTGGACCGTAACAGACTCCCTGTCTCTGTGTGGACCGTAACAGACTCCCTGTCTCTGTGTGGACCGTAACAGACTCCCTGTCTCTGTGTGGACCGTCTCTGTGTGGACCGTACTCCCTGTCTCTGTGTGGACCGTAACAGACTCCCTGTCTCTGTGTGGACCGTAACAGACTCCCTGTCTCTGTGTGGACCGTAACAGACTCCCTGTCTCTGTGTGGACCGTAACAGACTCCCTGTCTCTGTGTGGACCGTAACAGACGGACTCCCTGTCTCTGTGTGGACCGTAACAGACTCCCTGTCTCTGTGTGGACCGTAACAGACTCCCTGTCTCTGTGTGGACCGTAACAGACTCCCTGTCTCTGTGTGGACCGTAACAGACTCCCTGTCTCTGTGTGGACCGTAACAGACTCCCTGTCTCTGTGTGGACCGTAACAGACTCCCTGTCTCTGTGTGGACCGTAACAGACTCCCTGTCTCTGTGTGGACCGTAACAGACTCCCTGTCTCTGTGTGGACCGTAACAGATGCCCTGTCTCTGATGTCCTGTCTCTGTGTGGACCGTAACAGACTCCCTGTCTCTGTGTGGACCGTAACAGACTCCCTGTCTCTGTGTGGACCGTAACAGACTCCCTGTCTCTGTGTGGACCGTAACAGACTCCCTGTCTCTGTGTGGACCGTAACAGACTCCCTGTCTCTGTGTGGACCGTAACAGACTCCCTGTCTCTGTGTGGACCGTAACAGACTCCCTGTCTCTGTGTGGACCGTAACAGACTCCCTGTCTCTGTGTGGACCGTAACAGACTCCCTGTCTCTGTGTGGACCGTAACAGACTCCCTGTCTCTGTGTGGACCGTAACAGACTCCCTGTCTCTGTGTGGACCGTAACAGACTCCCTGTCTCTGTGTGGACCGTACAGATGCCCTGTCTCTGATGTCCTGTCTCTGTGTGGACCGTAACAGACTCCCTGTCTCTGTGTGGACCGTAACAGACTCCCTGTCTCTGTGTGGACCGTAACAGACTCCCTGTCTCTGTGTGGACCGTAACAGACTCCCTGTCTCTGTGTGGACCGTAACAGACTCCCTGTCTCTGTGTGGACCGTAACAGACTCCCTGTCTCTGTGTGGACCGTAACAGACTCCCTGTCTCTGTGTGGACCGTAACAGACTCCCTGTCTCTGTGTGGACCGTAACAGACTCCCTGTCTCTGTGTGGACCGTAACAGATGTCCTGTCTCTGTGTGGTGGACCGTAACAGACTCCCTGTCTCTGTGTGGACCGTAACAGACTCCCTGTCTCTGTGTGGACCGTAACAGACTCCCTGTCTCTGTGTGGACCGTAACAGACTCCCTGTCTCTGTGTGGACCGTAACAGATGCCCTGTCTCTGTGTGGACCGTAACAGACTCCCTGTCTCTGTGTGGACCGTAACAGACTCCCTGTCTCTGTGTGGACCGTAACAGACTCCCTGTCTCTGTGTGGACCGTAACAGACTCCCTGTCTCTGTGTGGACCGTAACAGATGCCCTGTCTCTGTGTGGACCGTCACAGACTCCCTGTCTCTGTGTGGACCGTAACAGACTCCCTGTCTCTGTGTGGACCGTAACAGACTCCCTGTCTCTGTGTGGACCGTAACAGACTCCCTGTCTCTGTGTGGACCGTAACAGACTCCCTGTCTCTGTGTGGACCGTAACAGACTCCCTGTCTCTGTGTGGACCGTAACAGATGCCCTGTCTCTGTGTGGACCGTAACAGACTCCCTGTCTCTGTGTGGACCGTAACAGACTCCCTGTCTCTGTGTGGACCGTAACGGATGCCCTGTCTCTGTGTGGACCGTAACAGACTCCCTGTCTCTGTGTGGACCGTAACGGACTCCCTGTCTCTGTGTGGACCGTAACGGAGATTCCAAGACGAACCCTCAAAACAAATCATATTAATTATGTCAACATTTCTTTCATCCTGCCGGCTCAGAGTCGGTATGCACACGCGCACGCACGCACAGTTTCATGTAAAACCACTACCATCTCATACCGTACCTGTGTTCCTGTGAAGTTCAGGACAGACTGCATATTCCTCCCATTGAAGATGTTCACCTACATGGCAAGACAACATAACTGACTCGGTTTTTCGTTTTTCACCCACAATGACTGACACAGTGACATAATAATAGTTAGCCTAGTCGATCTAGTCTGTGTGTGTTTTAGCCATGGCAATAATAGTTGTCTATAGCACACACAGCACAGATGCAGTAAAGAGATAAATTGAACTGACCAAAACAATGGAAATGCCATGGCAACGCCACTCACCCCCCCCCCCCCCCCCCCCTTAAAAATGTGCCTACATTTAAGCTATTGTTTAAATGTGTATTTCACACTATGTGGGGTAAACATCAGAGTGTAATGCTTGTATGGATGTCAACCCCGACACATGTTTATGTCATCGCCACTAATCAACTTATATTTCAAAATGGCTAAGAGTACCACCACCAATTTCTATATGGCTAGCTATGCTACCAGCTTACACGAACAGAAGTTAGCGTTTAGCAGATATTTTTTTATAAACTGAAAATAACTATTTCTAAATATTAGTCAGCGAAAACAGCGAAATAGATCTAAATTCAGATTTTAGTAACCACATTGTGGGCCTGTTAACACGAAAAATCATGACGAATATCCACATTGTAAAATCAGAATTTTTGAATGTGCGCCAAAGGAGTCCTTGTTCTTCCCTCACGGTCTGTTTGCCTCTTTAACACATGTAGAGTACAGCTCTCAAAAATATTTTAGCTCAATGACGGGAAAGCATTCAGACCCCTTCACTTTGTAGCAAATGTATATAATTAAAAAAAAAATTTTAAAAAAAAAACGGAAATATGACATTTCCATAAGTATTCAAACCCTTTACTCAGTACTTTGTTGAAGCATCCTTGGGCAGCGATTACAGCCTTGAGTCTTCTTGGGTATGACGCTACAAGCTTGGCACATCTGTATTTGGGGAGTTTCTCCCATTCTTCTCGGCAGATCCTCTCCAGCTCTGTCAGGTTGGATGGGGAGCGCCGCTGCACAGCTATTTTCAGGTCTCTCCAGAGATGTTCGATCGGGTTCAAGTCTGGGCTCTGGCTGTGCCACTCAAGGACATTCAGAGACTTGTCCCGAAGCAACTCCTGCGTTGTCTTAACTGTGTGCTTAAGGTTGTTGTCCTGTTGGAAGGTGAACCTTCACTCCAGGCTGAGGTCCTTAGCGCTCTAGAGCAGTTTTTCATCAAGGATCTCTCTGTACTTTGCTCCGTTCATCTTTCCCTCAATCCTTACTAGTCTCCCAGTCCAGTCCCTGCCACTGAAAAACATCCCCACAGCATGACGCTGCCACCACCATGCTTCACCGTAGGGATGGTGCCAGGTTTCCTCCAGATGTGACCCTTGGCATTTCGGCCCAAGAGTTCAATCTTGTTTCTCATGGTCTCAGAGTCTTTAGATGCCAAGCGGGCTGTCATGTGCATTCTACTGAGGAGTGGCTTCCATCTGGCCACAGTATCATAAAGGCCTGATTGGTGGAGTGCTGCAGAGATGGTTGTCCTTCTGGAAGGTTCTCCCATTTCCACAGAAGAACTCTGGAGCTCTGTCAAGGTAATTATCGGGTTCTTGATCACCTCCCTGACCAAGGCCCTTCTCCCCCGATTGATCAGTTTGACTGGGTGGCCAGCTCTAGGAAGAGTCTTGGTGGTTCCAAAATTCTTCCATTTAAGAATGATGGAGGCCACTGTGTTCTTGGGGTCCTTCTTGGGGTCCTTCAATGCTGGTACCCTTCCCCAGATCTGTGTCTCAACACAATCCTGTCTCGAAGCTCTACGGACAATTCCCTCGACCTCAAGGCTTGGTTTTTGCTCTGGCATGCACTGTCAACTGTAGGACCTAATATAGACAGGCGTGTGCCTTTCCAAATCATGTCCAATCAATTGAATTTACCACAGGTGGACCCCCAGTCAAGTTATAAAAACATCTCAAGTATGATCATTGGGGTATTGAGCATAGATTGAAGTTTTTTTTTTTTTTACTTAAACCATTTTAGAATAAAACACAACAAAATGTGGAAAAACTTAAGGGGTCTGAATACTTTCCGAATGCACTGTAAATAAAGGTTACTCTCTCGTTGACAGACTACGTAGATATTGAGCATCTGACAAAAAATACACACAATTTTGGTTCTGGGTTAACCAAGATTAAATGAAAGCTAAATAATTGTTGTATACAAAATGAGCTCATAATACTTACATAGCCCAGAGCTTTGTCTCCCCTGGGTACCCCGGTAATGTAATCTGTACAACAGAAGAGAAATAACAGAAATAATGTTAAAACTAGATCACCATTGAACTGTTCTATATAGAATGTTGAAACTAGATCACCATTGAACTGTTCTATATAGAATGTTAAAACTAGATCACCATTGAACTGTTCTATACAGAATGTTAGAATGAGATCACCATTGAACTGTTCTATATAGAATGTTAGAATGAGATCACCATTGAGCTGTTGCATTCTGGAACATTAAGAATCAAGCACAGAACTAAGACATTCCACAACACATTACTGTACCAAACCCAGAGATTACAGTATGGAGCATCCCACTTTTACAAAGTGACAAAATAACATGAGTAGGTGAAAGGCCATGTACGCAGTCCTAAACAGAGGAAGGAGTGTTGATGGAGACAGAAGAGACATCAGTAGATGGGAACAGTTTGATGGCCTAAACTTACCATCTTCTCCATCAGCATTGAAGTCACCGACAGTCACAGAATAACCTGGAAGTAAACATCAAATAAATACCAAATAAGCCAGAAGACATGGTGCCAGCTGAGTAGAGAACCGTTGACGTACTACATTCTACAACAACAGACCATGCACAGTTTAACAACATTGCTAAATCCTCTGCCACAAAACCCTAAGAGCTCATTAAACTCTTTAACGATAGTTATGAGCCTCTTACAGAGCCAAAACAAGAGCTTCAACACCACTTGACAACATGCTAATCAAAGTAAGCAAACATATATTTAACCAGAAAATGAATATGTCCCACTACGGGCCCTGGTCAACAGTAGAGCACTATAGAGGGAATAGGGGCCCGTTTGGGACTCAGGACAACAGGACTTACCTAAATAGCTGTCATCGTACTGAGCGCTGGCAGACTTAGTGGTCAGCTGGTTACTGTAAGGAGTGTAGTATTGTCTATTGAACCTGGTGATGATCTCAGAGATATCATCACTTATCAGCTGACCTGTAGAAATAACATACAGCGTCATACATTATTTTATTTATTTTTACCTTTATTTAACCAGGCAAGTCAGTTAAGAACAAATTCTTATTTACAATGACGGCCTAGGTCTAGGAACAGTGGGTTAACTGGTCTAGGAACAGTGGGTTAACTGGTCTAGGAACAGTGGGTTAACTGGTCTAGGAACAGTGGGTTAACTGCCTGTTCAAGGGCAGAACAACAGATTTTGTACCTTGTCAGCTTGGGGATTTGAACTTGCAACCTTCCGGTTACTAGTCCAACGCTCTAACCACAAGGCTACCCTGCCGCCCCACATATCACCTTATGTTATTAATAACATACAGCGTCGTACATATCACCTTATGTTATTAATAACATGTTATTAATAACATCAGGGCTTCTACTCCTTAATAATGACAAAATGTTCAGGGTCAGAGGGTGAGAGAGGGTAACATGTTACTAATAACATCAGGGCTTCTACTCCTTAATAATGACAAAATGTTAGTGAAAAAGCAGGGTCAGAGGGTGAGAGAGGGTTTGTGTAGCCTAATTAATTTTGGTTGTGCTTACATTTTTCACAAAAAAATGCTTCAAGGTTCACAGAATGTGATAATCTAATATATACTGAGTGCACAAAACATTAGGAACACCTTCTACTATCGAGTTGCAGACTGGCATTGGCACCCATACAAATGTTGACCGTTTTTAAATTCCACCCCTCCCTAATCAAATTCACTCAGTGCCTACCCAGCATAGCAGCAGCCAATGAGCCGCCCCGTTACGAACAACTTTGAACAACTTTGACTCACAACAGGATGTTGCGACGAGCAGCACACCCAAAGAGAAACAACATCTCAACCTGTTACCTGAGTCACAGAATTAAGAGACCACTTCTAGGGAGAGAGAATGTTTTTGTAATGTTACACGGTTGCCATGTTCTCAGAGTACAAGATATTGTCCTGGACGCATTTTGTGGGACTGTTGCTAGAACATTCCTGTGTCCAGTTACCTGAGGTTTAGGAGAAAATTCCATCAATGTCCCACCAAACATACAGAGAGCATGGCTGCTTTGTTCTCTTCTCAGAACATAAGATATTACTGTTATAGACACATTGCAAGAACATTCCTGTGTCTAGTTGTCAGGACGTCGCCTGATGGTCCCAGAGGAAACATCTTGTTACTGTGGCCCAGCCCATCAATACTCTGATTGGTCAACCACTGTTACTGTGGCCCAGCCCATCAATACTCTGATTGGTCAACCACTGTTACTGTTGCCCAGCCCATCAAGGCTCTGATTGGTCAACCACTGTTACTGTGGCCCAGCCCATCAAGGCTCTGATTGGTCAACCACTGTTACTGTTGCCCAGCCCATCAAGGCTCTGATTGGTCAACCACTGTTAACTGTTGCCCAGCCCATCAAGACCTGACTGGTGAACCACTGTTACTGTGGCCCAGCCCATCAAGACCTGACTGGTCAACCACTGATCCACATCACATCTTGTTACTGTTGCCCAGCCCATCAAGGCCCTGATTGGTCAACCACTGATCCACATCACATCTTGTTACTGTTGCCCAGCCCATCAAGGTTCTGATTGGTGAACCACTGTTACTGTTGCCCAGCCCATCAAGGCTCTGATTGGTGAACAACTGTTACTGTGGCCCAGCCCATCAAGGTCCTGATTGGTCAACCACTGTTACTGTGGCCCAGCCCATCAAGGCCCTGATTGGTCAACCACTGTTAACTGTTGCCCAGCCCATCAAGACCCTGATTGGTCAACCACTGTTAACTGTTGCCCAGCCCATCAAGGCCCTGATTGGTTGGTGAACATCTTGGTTCACGGCATTCTGATCTTCCTGCTATGTCGACATGTCCATCTCAGTTATCAGTTCAAGAGCACTTCCTCTTATCTGTGACTGTATTCATGATACAGCACTTCCTCTTATCTGTGACTGTATTCATGATGCAGCACTTCCTCTTATCTGTGACTGTATTCATGATGCAGCACTTCCTCTTATCTGTGACTGTATTCATGATGCAGCACTTCCTCTTATCTGTGACTGTATTCATGATGCAGCACTTCCTCTTATCTGTGACTGTATTCATGATGCAGCACTTCCTCTTATCTGTGACTGTATTCATGATGCAGCACTTCCTCTTATCTGTGACTGTATTCATGTATTCATGATGCACCACTTCCTCTTATCTGTGACTGTATTCATGTATTCATGATGCAGCACTTCCTCTTATCTGTGACTGTATTCATGATGCAGCACTTCCTCTTATCTGTGACTGTATTCATGTATTCATGATGCACCACTTCCTCTTATCTGTGACTGTATTCATGTATTCATGATGCAGCACTTCCTCTTATCTGTGACTGTATTCATGATGCAGCACTTCCTCTTATCTGTGACTGTATTCATGTATTCATGATGCACCACTTCCTCTTATCTGTGACTGTATGCATGTATTCATGATGCACCACTTCCTCTTATCTGTGACTGTATTCATGATGCACCACTTCCTCTTATCTGTGACTGTATTCATGATGCACCACTTCCTCTTATCTGTGACTATATTCATGATGCACCACTTCCTCTTATCTGTGACTGTA
This sequence comes from Oncorhynchus clarkii lewisi, assembly GCF_045791955.1. Taxonomy (NCBI): domain Eukaryota; kingdom Metazoa; phylum Chordata; class Actinopteri; order Salmoniformes; family Salmonidae; genus Oncorhynchus; species Oncorhynchus clarkii. The sequence goes on along the minus strand of NC_092168.1, from coordinate 48,045,185 downwards.
TTCATGATGCAGCACTTCCTCTTATCTGTGACTGTATTCATGATGCACCACTTCGTCTTATCTGTGACTGTATTCATGTATTTATGATGCACCACTTCCTCTTATCTGTGACTGTATTCATGATGCACCACTTCCTATTATCTGTGACTGTATTCATGATGCACCACTTCCTCTTATCTGTGACTGTATTCATGATGCAGCACTTCCTCTTATCTGTGACTGTATTCATGATGCAGCACTTCCTCAACAATATATGTATGTTTGGTAGGACATTGATAGAATATTCTCCTAACCCTCAGAAAACTGGACATGTGAACGTTCCCATGAAACGTTTCTAGGACATTTAATATCTTAAGTTCTGAGAACATAGCAACCACATTCTTGGTAAGTTCTATTTGACATTAAGGGAATGGTCTCTGGGAAACATTCCTTGCACATCACAAGAACATTCCTATGAGACTCTTAAGGGAATGTTCTCTAAAGTTGTGGGAACGTTTGTTGTTAGCTGGGCAGTCACTCCTGCAAGCCAGTGTCATGATCTCACAGACTACTGCTCACTTGTCAGCCTAAGAGCTGCATTCACCACAGCTATTTTTAGGCAGTCAAAGCATTACTGCATTGACAACAACCACTGTTAGGCAGTCAAAGTATTACTGCATTGACAACAGCTATATTTAGGCAGTCAAAGTATTACTGCATTGACAACAACCACTGTTAGGCAGTCAAAGTATTACTGCATTGACAACAGCTATATTTAGGCAGTCAACGTATTACTGCATTGACAACAACCACTGTTAGGCAGTCAAAGTATTACTGCATTGACAACAGCCACTGTTAGGCAGTCAAAGTATTACTGCATTGACAACAGCCACTGTTAGGCAGTCAAAGTATTACTGCATTGACAACAGCTATATTTAGGCAGTCAAAGTATTACTGCATTGACAACAGCCACAGTTAGGCAGTCAAAGTATTACTGCATTGACAACAGCTACAGTTAGGCAGTCAAAGTATTACTGCATTGACAACAGCCACAGTTAGGCAGTCAAAGTATTACTGCATTGACAACAGCTACAGTTAGGCAGTCAAAGTATTACTGCATTGACAACAGCTACAGTTAGGCAGTCAAAGTATTACTGCATTGACAACAGCCACAGTTAGGCAGTCAAAGTATTACTGCATTGACAACAGCCACAGTTAGGCAGTCAAAGTATTACTGCATTGACAACAGCCACAGTTAGGCAGTCAAAGTATTACTGCATTGACAACAGCCACAGTTAGGCAGTCAAAGTATTACTGCATTGACAACAGCCACAGTTAGGCAGTCAAAGTATTACTGCATTGACAACAGCTACAGTTAGGCAGTCAAAGTATTACTGCATTGACAACAGCTACAGTTAGGCAGTCAAAGTATTACTGCATTGACAACAGCCACAGTTAGGCAGTCAAAGTATTACTGCATTGACAACAGCCACAGTTAGGCAGTCAAAGTATTACTGCATTGACAACAGCCACAGTTAGGCAGTCAAAGTATTACTGCATTGACAACAGCCACAGTTAGGCAGTCAAAGTATTACTGCATTGACAACAGCCACAGTTAGGCAGTCAAAGTATTACTGCATTGACAACAGCCACAGTTAGGCAGTCAAAGTATTACTGCATTGACAACAGCTACAGTTAGGCAGTCAAAGTATTACTGCATTGACAACAGCTACAGTTAGGCAGTCAAAGTATTACTGCATTGACAACAGCCACAGTTAGGCAGTCAAAGTATTACTGCATTGACAACAGCCACAGTTAGGCAGTCAAAGTATTACTGCATTGACAACAGCCACAGTTAGGCAGTCAAAGTACTACTGCATTGACAACAGCCACAGTTAGGCAGTCAAAGTATTACTGCATTGACAACAGCCACAGTTGGGCAGTCAAAGTATTACTGCATTGACAACAGCTACAGTTAGGCAGTCAAAGTATTACTGCATTGACAACAGCCACAGTTAGGCAGTCAAAGTATTACTGCATTGACAACAGCTACAGTTAGGCAGTCAAAGTATTACTGCATTGACAACAGCTACAGTTAGGCAGTCAAAGTACTACTGCATTGACAACAGCTACAGTTAGGCAGTCAAAGTATTACTGCATTGACAACAGCTACAGTTAGGCAGTCAAAGTATTACTGCATTGACAACAGCCACAGTTAGGCAGTCAAAGTATTACTGCATTGACAACAGCCACAGTTGGGCAGTCAAAGTATTACTGCATTGACAACAGCTACAGTTAGGCAGTCAAAGTATTACTGCATTGACAACAGCTACAGTTAGGCAGTCAAAGTACTACTGCATTGACAACAGCTACAGTTAGGCAGTCAAAGTATTACTGCATTGACAACAGCCACAGTTAGGCAGTCAAAGTATTACTGCATTGACAACAGCCACAGTTAGGCAGTCAAAGTATTACTGCATTGACAACAGCCACAGTTGGGCAGTCAAAGTATTACTGCATTGACAACAGCCACAGTTGGGCAGTCAAAGTACTACTGCATTGACAACAGCCACAGTTGGGCAGTCAAAGTATTACTGCATTGACAACAGCCACAGTTAGGCAGTCAAAGTATTACTGCATTGACAACAGCCACAGTTGGGCAGTCAAAGTATTACTGCATTGACAACAACCACAGTTAGGCAGTCAAAGTATTACTGCATTGACAACAGCTACAGTTAGGCAGTCAAAGTATTACTGCATTGACAACAGCTACAGTTAGGCAGTCAAAGTATTACTGCATTGACAACAGCCACAGTTGGGCAGTCAAAGTATTACTGCATTGACAACAGCTACAGTTAGGCAGTCAAAGTATTACTGCATTGACAACAGCTACAGTTAGGCAGTCAAAGTATTACTGCATTGACAACAGCTACAGTTAGGCAGTCAAAGTATTACTGCATTGACAACAGCCACAGTTAGGCAGTCAAAGTATTACTGCATTGACAACAGCTACAGTTAGGCAGTCAAAGTACTACTGCATTGACAACAGCCACAGTTAGGCAGTCAAAGTATTACTGCATTGACAACAGCCACAGTTAGGCAGTCAAAGTATTACTGCATTGACAACAGCCACAGTTAGGCAGTCAAAGTATTACTGCATTGACAACAGCCACAGTTAGGCAGTCAAAGTATTACTGCATTGACAACAGCCACAGTTAGGCAGTCAAAGTATTACTGCATTGACAACAGCCACAGTTAGGCAGTCAAAGTATTACTGCATTGACAACAGCCACAGTTAGGCAGTCAAAGTATTACTGCATTGACAACAGCCACAGTTAGGCAGTCAAAGTATTACTGCATTGACAACAGCCACAGTTAGGCAGTCAAAGTACTACTGCATTGACAACAGCCACAGTTAGGCAGTCAAAGTATTACTGCATTGACAACAGCCACAGTTAGGCAGTCAAAGTATTACTGCATTGACAACAGCCACAGTTAGGCAGTCAAAGTACTACTGCATTGACAACAGCCACAGTTAGGCAGTCAAAGTATTACTGCATTGACAACAGCCACAGTTAGGCAGTCAAAGTATTACTGCATTGACAACAACCACAGTTAGGCAGTCAAAGTATTACTGCATTGACAACAGCCACAGTTGGGCAGTCAAAGTATTACTGCATTGACAACAGCTACAGTTAGGCAGTCAAAGTATTACTGCATTGACAACAGCCACAGTTAGGCAGTCAAAGTATTACTGCATTGACAACAGCTACAGTTAGGC